>NC_080386.1:134401724-134701724 GCF_014773155.1 Arachis stenosperma | reverse complement strand
ATTGGCGCCGTCTGTGGGGATCGTCTAAATGGAAGTTGTACTGGGTCCCGGCGACCAAGGCCGGGCTGCCGGAGCGGAGGGGGCAGCCTCCGTCGCCTCGCAAGGGGGGCGGCGGAGGTCCCCCCATCGACACACGAGGACACGACCATTCGGAGGAACGGGCGGCGATAGCGCCATAATAATGCAAGAGCTACGCCACAGAGTCCAGAATCTGGAACGGCAGCTTGCCGACCAGGAGCGGGACGGACGGTCGACCGATCCGAGCTATACCCCGTCTCCCGGGAGCGAGGAGGAAGACTCTCACCGAAGCCGCCCGCGGACGAAAGCGGAGAGCTCGCGGGAGGAGTCACCCATAATGAGGAGACGAAATGACACGATCATCTACTCCCGCGGCAGACCGACCCACCGAGCGACAAGAGATCGCGAAGACAAAAGAACTCGACAACCTGTGATAATGGGCGCCACCCCGTTCCACCGATCTATCCTCGAGGTCCGGCTGCCGAAACACTTCGACAAGCCAACGGACATGAGGTACGACGGAACTCAAGACCCTCTAGAACACCTCACGGCCTTCGAGGCCAGGATGAATCTAGAGGGAGTGGGCGACGAAGTAAGATGCCGCGCCTTCCCGGTAACCCTAGCAGGACCAGCGATCAGATGGTTTAACGGCCTCCCTCAAGGTTCCATCTACAATTTCTCAGACATCAGTCGCGCGTTCCTGGCTCAATTTACAACGCGAATAGCAAAAGCCAAGCATCCTATCAACCTTCTCGGGGTAACCCAGAGACAGGGAGAGCCGACCAGGAGGTACCTAGATCGGTTCAACGACGAATGCTTGGAGATCGACGGCTTAACCGACTCGGTGGCCAGTCTCTGCCTGACGAACGGCCTCCTCAACGAGAACTTCCGGAAACACCTTACCACGAAGCCGGTTTGGACAATGCATGAAATCCAAACGGTGGCCAAGGAGTACATAAACGACGAGGAAGTGAGCCGAGTCGTGGCTGCCAATAAGCGGCAGTCCGGTTATGGCCAGGCTCGGCAGCCCGGTGGAGACGGTGAGAGAGCAAAAGAAAAGGCCAGGGAGGAGGCATCAAACAAAGCACCTAGGCCATTCCCTCGAGTCGGAAAATTTACTAACTACACTCCACTCACCCTCCCCATCGTGGAAGTGTATCAACAAATAGCTGAGAAGGGAATTCTTCCGAAGCCTCGACCACTTAAGGACCGTACGGGTGGAAACAAGAACCTTTATTGTGATTACCATAAGGGGTATGGCCATCAAACACAGGACTGTTTCGACCTGAAGGATGCATTAGAACAGGCGATAAGGGAAGGAAAGCTAGCATCGTTCTCCCATCTCATCAGGGAGCCGAGAAGGCGTTATCGTGATCAAGACGAGGAAGGAAAGACGCGCTCGGCCAAGCGGCGACAGGAGCCCGAAGACAGAGACCACGGCCTCACTGTGATAAACGTGGTAACGGCAAAAAACGCCGCGCCAAAATCCCGGTCGGCACACAAGAAAGACGCCAAGGTTCTGGCGATCTCGTCCTCACCGGTGCGAAGTACCAAAAAACCTCCATCCATTTCTTTCGGCCCAGAAGACCAATGGTTCAACGACGCCCCGGAAAACCCCCCCATGGTCATAACGGCCAGAGTGGGAACCGGCCTCGTCAAACGGATCCTTGTCGACACGGGAGCCGATTCGAACATCATGTTCCGCAACGTATTCGACGCACTAGGGCTAAAGGATGCCGACCTGATGACTCACCAGCACGGGGTTATTGGGTTAGGCGACCACTTCATAAAACCGGACGGAGTCATTTCCCTACCAATCTCGGTGGGACAGATGCAAGGCCGAAGATCGGCGATGGCCGAGTTCGTAATCCTCCGAGATTCCACAGCCTACAACATCATCTTGGGAAGAAAAACAATCAATGATTTTGAAGCCATAATCAACACCAAGCTGCTAGTTATGAAGTTCGTCACCGACGATGGATCCATAGGAACCTTAAGAGGAGACCTCGAGACGGCGGTCGCTTGTGACAACGCCAGTCTTTCCCTCAGGAAGAAGTCCAAGGAAGCATCCGGCGTGTTCCTAGCCGACCTTGATGCTAGAGTAGAGGACAAGCCGAGGCCAGAACCAGAAGGGGACCTCGAGAAGTTTAGAATCGGTGACGAGGAGGAAAAGTTTACATTCGTTAACAAGAACCTCCCACAGGAGCTGAAAGAGCCTTTGATTGAAATGATAAGGGCCAACAGGGACTTGTTTGCATGGACACCAGCCGACATGCCGGGCATAGATCCAAAAATCATTTCACATCACCTAGCCGTCAAGCCAGAAGCACGCCCAGTGGCTCAACGGAGGAGAAAGATGTCAGCGGAAAGAGCAGAGGAGGTAGCCAAGCAAACGGCCGGCCTCCTAGAAGCAGGCTTCATACGGGAAGTGGACTACACGACGTGGCTCTCAAATGTAGTATTGGTAAAAAAACACAACGGCAGGTGGAGAATGTGCGTGGACTACTCTGACCTTAACAAAGCATGCCCCAAAGATTGCTTTCCCCTCCCCAACATAGATGCACTCGTCGACGCCGCGGCGGGATACCGGTATCTAAGTTTCATGGACGCCTACTCTGGTTACAATCAGATACCGATGCACCGACCAGACGAAGACAAAACGGCGTTCATAACGCCAGGAGGAACTTTCTGCTATAAGATAATGCCATTCGGCTTGAAGAATGCGGGGGCGACATATCAAAGGCTGATGAACAGGATATTCCACGACCTCATTGGGAAAACGGTTGAAGTTTACGTGGACGACATCCTGGCAAAATCAACACGACCTGACGACCTCCTAAATGACCTGGCAAGGGTATTTGCGTCCCTCCGTCAACACGGTATGAGGCTGAACCCCCTCAAGTGCGCCTTCGCCATGGAAGCCGGCAAGTTCCTAGGATTTATGATAACTCAGAGAGGGGTAGAAGCTAACCCGGAGAAATGCCAGGCAATACTCCAGATGAAGAGTCCGGGCTGTATCAAGGACGTCCAGAGGTTGGCAGGACGGTTGACCTCACTTTCCCAGTTTCTTAGAGCCTCGGCGACAAAGGCCCTGCCGTTTTTTAACCTCATGAAGAAAGGGATGGCGTTTGAGTGGACACCCGCGTGCGAAGAAGCCTTTCAACACTTCAAGGAAATCCTGGCGGCACCTCCCGTTCTCGGGAAGCCAAGGGACGGGGAACCACTGTACCTATACCTTGCCATAACAAGCGAAGCCCTGGCCGCAGTACTGGTACGGGAGGACGGAAAAGCCCAACAGCCAGTCTACTTCATAAGCAGGGCCCTGCAAGGGGCAGAATTAAGGTATAGCAAGTTGGAAAAACTAGCCTTAGCACTCCTAACTTCCTCGAGAAGGTTAAAACAGTACTTCCAAAGTCACCAAGTTGTCGTTAGAACGGACCAAGGGATCCGGCAAGTTCTCCAGAAACCCGACTTGGCGGGAAGAATGATGACTTGGTCCATCGAACTCTCTCAGTATGACATACGGTACGAGCCCCGGCAAGCCATCAAGGCGCAGGCCATGGCAGATTTCTTGGTTGAAGTAACGGGAGATCCAGGCGAAGACATGGGTACACGGTGGAAGCTCCATGTGGACGGAGCCTCCAACCAGACCTTCGGAGGTGCCGGGATCATCCTGGAAAGCCCGATTGGGGTTGTATACGAACAGTCGGTTAGATTCGAATTCCCCATCTCAAACAACCAAGCAGAATACGAAGCCCTCATAGGAGGCTTGGCCCTAGCAGCGGAAGTCGGCGCAAGAAGACTGGAAGTGTGCAGCGATTCCCAAGTCGTCACTTCCCAAGTAAACGGCAGCTACCAAGCCAAGGACCCCTTGTTGCAGAAGTACTTGGAAAAGGTTAAAAGCTTGAGCCAAAAGTTCGAAGAGGTCACGGTCCAGCATGTACCCAGAGAAAGGAACACACGGGCAGACCTCCTATCAAAATTGGCCAGCACGAAGCCAGGGGAGGGAAATCGGTCTCTCATCCAAGGCATGACAAGGGAACCAGCAATTGCACTGCACATAACAACCCTAAGTTCTTCATGGCTAGACCCCATCACCAACTTCCTAGAGCACGACCAAGTCCCTAGTGATGAAAAGGATGCGGCAAAATTAAGAAGAGAAGCGGCAAAATACGCCGTCATCCAAGGACAGCTGTTCAGAAAAGGGCTTAGCCAACCCCTACTGAAGTGCCTACACCCCGACCAGACGGACTATGTCCTCAAGGAAGTCCATGAGGGCTGCTGTGGGCACCACATCGGAGGCAAAGCCCTAGCAAGGAAGTTAATCCGAGCTGGGTACTACTGGCCGTCGATGGTGGTAGATTCCAAAGAGTTTGTCAAAAAATGCATAAAGTGCCAACAGAACGCCAACTTTGCCAAGGCACCGGCCTCCGAGCTAAGCTTGCTAACGACCTCACGGCCGTTCGCTCAGTGGGGAGTCGACCTCTTAGGGCCCTTCCCAGTCGGCCCTGGGCAGGTCAAATATCTCATAGTAGCGATTGATTACTATACCAAATGGATAGAAGCCGAACCACTGGCTAGCATATCCTCGGCCAATTGCAGAAAATTCATGTGGAGGCAGGTGATAACACGATTCGGGATACCAGAAGTCGTCATCTCGGACAATGGCACGCAGTTTACTGACAAGAAGTTCACAGAATTTCTCAGCGGCCTGGGTATAAAGCAAAGGTTCTCTTCGGTAGAACACCCCCAGACGAACGGACAAGTGGAGTCCGCCAACAAGGTTATCCTTTCAGGGTTGAAAAAGAGGTTGGACAATAAGAAGGGTGCTTGGGCCGACGAGCTAGCGTCGGTCCTCTGGTCTTACCGAACAACCGAGCAGTCCTCCACCAAGGAAACTCCTTTCCGATTAACGTACGGGGTGGATGCAGTAATACCCGTAGAGATCGGTGAACCGAGTCCGCGATTGCTTTTGAAAGGAGTGGAGGAAACTGTAGAAAAGGACCTGATAGATGAAGCCCGGGAAATGGCCCATTTGACGGAAACAGCGCTGAAGCAAAGAGTGGCTCTGCGCTACAACACAAGGTGCTCAAAAGGGAATTCGAGCCAAACGACCTCGTCTTAAGGCGAAATGATATCGGCCTGCCGACCCCTGGAGAAGGCAAGCTAGCGGCAAACTGGGAAGGCCCCTACAGAGTCAAAAAGGTGATGGGAAAAGGAGCTTTTAAGTTAGAAAAGCTTGATGGCAAGGAGGTCCCGAGGACATGGAACGCGGACAACCTTAGAAGATTCTACTCCTAGAGGACAGAGCGATATGCCGGCTAATCTAGCTAAGTAGTAAATTTGTCATTTAAAGTAACTTTCGAGTCCTTTATGTGGTTACCGAATAAGATATACTTGTGCAAATTCTCCACCCTATTCTATCTCCGTTTTTCAGATAAACCATCCCGTCATGACTAACGACGACACTTGACCCGGGACTGATCACCCCGGAGGTCATCAACTACCGTTGTGACGAATAATCACACGAGAGGCCGCGGGCCACCAGTATAAACGACTATAAACCAAAAACGGTTAATAGAAACGACAACGCAATCAGACGAGTAAGAAAAAACTTTATCGCGACAAAACGAGCAAGCGACCAAAAAGTCATTGTTCACAAGCCAAAATAAAAGCGGCTAAAATTAAATTGTTCATAAGCCAAAACGGCCGAAATCAACTGTTTACAAGCCAAAACAAAACGGCTAAACAAAAAACAAGGAAATAAAGAGTTCATTTCTTAGGGACATCGACAACTTGGCCATCCTTAATAATCTTAAAAACGCCAATTGCCGACGTGTCGAACTCAGGGGCAACGATTTTAATTTGAGCTTTCAGGGCTTCCTCAGTGCCCAAAATCGCGCCTTTGCCCTGTTTGACGACGTCTTTGTACTTAGCCTTCCATGTTGCCAGTTCAGCCTCCACGGCCTGCTTCTCCTTCTCGACTTCGGCCGCGCGCTTCTGCGCCGCGCCAACCTGTTTCTCCAAAGCCATCTCGCGCTCGACCAAACGTTCGACCGTCGCATCCGACTCTTTCTGTTTCTTCTCGGCAGCTGTTACCTTTTGTTCGGCGGCGGTAGCTTTCTGCTCGGCAGTGGTGGCTTTCTTCTCGGCGGCATCCAATTTCTCTGAAGATTGAGTCAGCTGCTCCCGAAGGGTCTCAACTTCGCTTTTTAGCTCATTGTTGGCCTTCCCAGCGGAATCCAACCTCCGTTGGAGAGACTCCATCCCGGACAGCTCGAACTCGGCCTTTCGAGCTATGACCGCACCGCGCAGGAGAGTGCGGTACATCCACCTCGCCTGCCCGGCAAGGGATGATTCATGGAAATGCTCCTCGGTACCGGGGATCAGCTGGGTGTCTATGAAATTTGCGGCGTCAAAATTCCTTTCCATCACGGTAAGGACGCCCTCAGGGCTAGACGACGCCGTGGAGGCCTTCTTCCTTTTTCTCTTCAGGCTGGGGACCTCCACCACCTCCTCCTCATCGTCCGGATTGGCCACCGAACCCCCGGTCCCGATCACCTCACGGATAGGAGAAGTATCGACCGCCTTGTCACCATCGGTTGCGGCGCCTTGAGCCGATGTGCCGATCCCTTCGGTAGCGGCCCTCTGCTCGGGAGCATCCTGGCCCTCCGGGGGAGCATTAGACCCTTCGGGGGCGGTTTGCTTGTCACCTTCCTCGTCATCGCCGCCGGCAAGAAAGGTTTGAAACAAGTCGGCAAGGCCCGTCACCGACGCAGACATATCCACTGCAGGAAAACAAAGAAGGTCGGTTAGTCGCCACACAATATCAAAAAGACAAAGGGCAAAGTAAAAAGTTTCTCACAAATATAATTGCGACCGGACTCCCGGTCACCCATGAGGAGATGGGGATTTACTGGGTTCTTCCCAAAAACTGCCATCAACACTTCGGCAATCTGTTTATCCACCTTCGACATACTCCTATAGGCCACCTTAATAAAAGAATTGGACCCTGCCCCGAAACTCCAATAAGTCGGGATGAGCCGTACCCCCTCCAAAGACAACCAAAAGGGGTGACGACCTTTGGCAGGGCGAACCTTAAAATATTTGTCCTTAAACCCGTGGTAGGAATCTTCGAACAAACCGAAAATCTTCCGACCCTGGGCAGCTCGGAAGGACATGAATCCTTTTTTGTGTTTTCCTTCCTTAGAAGGGTTTGTGAGGGTGAAGAAGAAGAGGAAGACATCCACGGACACCGGCAGTTCGAGGTATTCACAGACCATCTCGAAACAGCGGATCGAGGCCCAACTGTTCGGATGCAACTGGGATGGTGACACAGAAATCCGGTTTAAAAGCGCCATTTGAAAGGCTGAAAATGGAATACGAACTCCGACTTGAGTGAACATGGATTTGTAGAACCACATCCAGTCGGCGACCTGGCGGGGATGGAAGTTGATTTCGTACAAACGCTCGTGAGGAGCCGGGACGAAAACGTCATAATTGGCCTCCTCGTCAGTCCCGCCACACAAGTACCCGGCTTGTCGGAACTCGGTGAGCTCCTCCTCGCCCATTTGGTTGGGTGATTCCTTCACGTCGGATACAACCCAGGCATACGGATCATACGCCGTGGGGTTAACGGAAGCCCGGGAAACCGTGCGAGCCATACCTACACGGGGGGATCATCCAGTTAGTCTAAGAGATCGGTAGATCGGTTGCTCAGTTCAACCACACCACTACTCCCCAACTAAGGACAAAACACTAGAGGTGGACAGGGAAAAGCCTACCCTGGAATGGCTCCCCCCCTCTAACGCGTGTAACCGCCATAGCAAGGCCACACAACAGTAACAGAACCAAATGACACGCATACAGAAATAATGCATAAAAGGGAGGTTGATTAGAAAGTTACCTAAATTGATGGAAAGGAGATGGAATTGCGAGTCTGGGAAAATGCAAGAAGGACGAACAGAGGCACCGCAGCAACACTTCGAAATCTTGTAGCAAGGAGGAAGAAGGGAAAGATAGGGAGTGTGAAAAGGTGTAAAAGCACCAAAACCAACCGTTTAAAAACTGCTCCCAAAGCGCGAAACGCCTGGGGACAGAACGGTCTTTTCAAACGGGGTTTTTTACCCCATTATGAGCATTCAATGCTCGGCGCAGGAAACGAAGCGATGAAACGGTTGCTTAAGCAACCAAGAGACGCGCGTTGGGGGCACACCTTTCCCACGAGCGGCCGGCCAGACGAGATGCGACACGACACGCCATTGGTAGTTCCCACGACTACCATTGGCGCGTGGGGGCACTGTTACGGCCTGGCCCAAAACCCGCATGGGTTGATCCGACCCGTGCAATACCCGACCCGGGCACGTGCCCTCCACCCGACCCGGACACGCGTCCTGTACGACCCACACACGGCTGCAGAGCAGCGTCCTTGGGAATATGGGCCTGTCCTCCCGTGGGGCCCACCACTGACATGTATATAAGGGGAAGATTGGCTCTTCCCCCGAGGTACGTCACATTCTCTCCCCTATCATTCTGCTCGCCTGCACATTGCTGACTTGAGCGTCGGAGTGTCTTTGCAGGTGGCACCCCCCCCCCCAACATCTCCTCACGACCAAGTGCTCCAGTGCTCGGCTACTCGACAACTCGCGAGCAGTGCGACCCAAGTGAAGGCGTCCTTCCCCCTACATCTAACCACCCGACCTGTTCGGAACCCGACTACTGAACAAAAGCAAAGCAAAATATCTTCCACAGCCATAATAATAAGACAGTGTGGCATAGGAGGGGCTTATCCTGTTGAGTAGCCGAAATTAAAGGACGAAGATGGCTATGAGTGCTGCTGCATCCACATGGCTGATTCCATGTATGGCAAGAACACATGGAGAGCAATTGAAGCTGCACAACAAGTATAGTAGTAGTAGTAGTAGTAGACATAGCAGAATAAGATGCAACTGCAAGGCATCATCATGGATGACGTCAGAGTTGGATCTGTACGATCTTCTTGGGATTGATAACACATCGGGTCAGTCAGAGGTGAAGACGGCCTACCGCTCTCTCCAGAAGCGGTGCCACCCGGACATCGCGGGCCCTGCCGGCCATGACATGTCCATCATCCTCAATCAAGCTTATGCCATTCTCTCCGACCCCAATGCTCGCCTCTCATATGACAGGGAGCAAGCCAAGATATCAGAATTCAAAGGCTTCACCGGCAGACCCCTGTACTCGGTATGGCGGGGCTCCCAGACCGAGCAGCGGGCCATCTTTGTCGACGAAATCAAGTGCGTTGGCTGTCTCAAGTGCGCTCTCTTAGCTAACAACACCTTTGCTATTGAATCTGTTTATGGCAGAGCAAGGGTTGTTGCTCAGTGGGCTGATTCTCACCACAAAATCCAAGACGCCATTGATTCCTGCCCTGTCAACTGCATTTCGTAAGTATATCTCCTCTGACCTCTATGCTATTTCTATTCCCACTTTCTGAATGTTCAGAGAATTGCTGAGATATGATTCATTCATAGGCTAGTTGACACACAAATTTTGACACGCATCTCTTTAACTTCTTTAATTTGAGAGTTGGCCAACATCCAAGACCTAATCTAGTAGGCTTGTCAAGTGATTGTCTTCCTGTCACTCTTCATTAAGTAAGGTACATTTGTAAATTTTTTATTTATTTATTTTTTTTTTTGAGTAAAGTGACAATTAAATTTTTGAATATTTTGATTTTGGATTAATTAGCAAAAGTATAATTTAGTTTTTTAAGATAGTAAACAATGGAAACATGATATTCTTTTATTAATGCATCAACTAAAATTAGATGTTTATATGTCCTGTTAATTATTCTAATGTGTTTATCTATGAAAGATAGTCATGTAAATGTAGATAACAGTTTTGGAGCGAAACTTCAGTTATTTTAATAAGATTTATGATAATAGAGAGCAGTTGATAAAAGGTATATGAAAACACGAAAGATAGTAAATGATTCACTGATTAAAACTAAATCGTTTTTATGCTCATGTGACAGTAACAAAACATGCACTATTATAAATAATGAAATATATGGACAATTCTATAGGAACCTGTGTTATCAAAAGATTTTCTGCGATTCTTTTTAGTATGGAATGAGTCAATCATCCACTTTGATATCTTATAGAAAAAAGATAGTGATATTGTTCTTTCATTGATCAAGAATTTCGATTTTTGAGAAGTATCACGGCCATTCAATAAGAAGGATTTCAATTTTTTCAAATGAACAATTTGAAGTTTTGTTTTGCATTATTTATTAACAAAAGGATATATATCAATTGTTTATTATTTTAGAAGACCTAATTAATACTTTTTTTTTAAAATTAATTAATTCAAAATTAATATTTCTTAAAATTTAATTGTCACATTACTCTATTTTTATTTTTATTTTTATTTTTTGGTTAACACTCTATTTAAATGATTGACATGTGATAAAAGTATACATGTTCCGATGACCTGATAAATTTTTGCGTGTCTTAATCTGGACACCGTATGATCGAAAAAAATCGAAACTGGATCCGGGACATGCCTCGGATTCCCCGGCCCGGTGAGGATGTTTATCCTTCAAAATTTGAAATATACTTAGGGGCAGAGGCTTAGGGCACGGTAGTTGGATCACTGACGGCTGCAATGCATTGAGAACACCAAATGGATTGTGCTTCTTTGCTCAGAGCCTCTTGTTTTTTTTGTTTTGTTTTTGTTTTTCATCTTTCACTCTTGACCCATTATGTTATGTTTTGGACAACACTAACAAGACCTACACATTCAAGACTAAAGAAAAAAAAAAAAACTTATGACGTAAAATCAGATATTTTTTTTCAGATTATTATTAATGGTAACTTGAACGCATATAGATTTTATCAAATCTAAAATTAAATTAGAGTCTAAAAAATAAATTTGATATATATTTAAAATTGGATATGAAATAAGACAAATTTAACTTCACTTGATTCATATACATTCTTAATATATAAAAAAAATTATAAACTTATCTTTTATACTATACAAATAAAAACAATTTTAATGGTAAAAAAAGTTTTTAATAGAGAATAAATTTTTTTATTAAATTTACGAAAAAGATGTGCATTGAACATAACAATTTTTTATGTAAGTTTTTTTAACTAAATAAATTTTTATTCTTTACTAAAATTTCACTCTTCATTGGGATTTTTTTTTATAAATTAAATAAATGTGAAACTACTAAAATAAATAATTTTAAAAATATTTACCGAAATAAATATTTATCTCTTATCTCGTTTACATGGTAAACGAGTTAAGAGAGGGTATGCAACACGTGTTTATCTCGTTTACAGTGTAAACTCTGTAAACGAGATATACATATTTTTTTTTTTAAAAATTGAAAAAAATAAAAAATATTAATAATATCAATAATTCAAACTTTTGGCATACAGTTAGTACATAAAAAAGTTGGTAAAAGAGACTAAAATAGATATGTTTAATCAATTTTAGTCCATTTTAAATTATAGGCATTAACATGTTTACTTGGAAAGCATTAAACTGCCCACTATTAACACGGTTATCTCTATTCTAACTATCCACTATTTAAAAATTTAAAATATAATTTAAATACACGTGATTTATTTAATGACCCAGTTAATATATGTCATTACTCTATTGGTATATAATATGAAATATTTTTTTCTTAAATTATATTTCAAATTTTTATGTACACCCATGCAACAAATAAAATTTATATGTATTCCCGTACAAAAAACAAAAGGAGTGAGTGAATATGGAAGAAAGCAAATGTGCTGCCTACTATTGATAATGGGTAGTTACAAATATATTTTCACAGCACACTATTACTATTAATAATGGGCAGTTACAAATATATTTAAAAGCAAATGTTTGTTGGAGGTTCAAAAAGATGCAACTAGCTTCAATAAAAAGGTTTTTGACAATATTTTTGTTAAGAAAATAGAGCCGGAGAAGCTTTTGAATGACGTTCAGATTACTCTGGAGAGTCAGGAGGATCAACAGCTTATGGTCAAAGAGCAAGTTTTGCATCAGGGACTGAATGCTGTCCTTCTTCAAGAAGAGCTGTTGTGGTATCAAAAATCTAGAGAACAATGGGTAAGATGTGGAGATAGAAATACAAAATTTTTTCACGGTTATTAGACGAAAGAGGAACAAAATTCATGGGTTATTTTTAGAGGATGGGTCTTGGGCCACGGAGACTTCGACTCTAGAAATGGTGGCAAATTCTTTCTTTCAAAAACTCTTTTCTACAAGGGAGAATATTGACCTGGACGCCATGGGGCATTTTCCTTGCCCGTCTCTTAGTACTGAGGCTTGTTAAAAGAGCTGTGATGACCATGAGTTCGTTTAAAGCCCTAGGGCCAGATGGATTTAAAGCAATTTTCTACAAAGAGTTTTAGGACTCTCTTAGCAATGATGTGTGTGGACTGGTCAAGCGAGAATTTGAGGGTGAGCCATAAATGCGGCTATTTTCGATACTCTCGTTGTTCTAATTCCTAAAGTGGAAGTTCCCTCTCCCTTACAGGAGTTTCGGCCTATTAGCTTATATAATGTAATTTATAAAATTGTCACAAAGGTTCTAGTTAACAGGTTCAGACATTTCCTGTCGAAAATCATTGGTCCTTTGCAAGGAGGGTTTATTCTAGGAAGAGGAACCATAGAGAATATTATCATTGCTCAGGAGATTATGCACTTCATGAGGAACACCAAGTCTCGAAAAAGGACCATGGCGTTCAAGTTGATTTGGAAAAAGCTTATGACAGGGTAGACTGGCAATTTTTGGAAGCTACTTTGGTCTAGTTTGGGTTTCCAAAGGCTACCATTAATCTTATATTGAATTGTGTGACTTCCTCTTCGTTGGCAGTTTTGTGGAATGGGAACGTGCTCCAAAATTTCAATACAAAGAGAGGGTTGAGGCAAGGAGATCCCATGTCTCCTTATCTATTTGTACTCTGTATGGAAATGTTTGCCTGCTTTATCTCTCATAGAGTTTTCCAAGGTTTGTGGAACCTGGTAGCGGTTTCTAGGAACGGACCATGACTCTCTCATTTGATGTTTACAGATGATTTTTTGCTTTTCTGTAAGGCATCGAAAGCTCAAGTAATGGAGGTTATGCATTGCCTGGACTTGTTTTCTAGAGCGGCAGGTTTGAAGATAAATCTTCATAAGTCAAAGGCCCAGTATTCCAAGAGGGTGCCGGAGAGGAAAAAAAAGGTTCTCTCAGGAGTCTCTAACATCTGGTTCTGCAATGATTTGGGTAAATACCTGGTAATTAACATCGATCATGTCAGAGCTTCTAGGAAGACGACTCAGGAGGTTAATGAAAAAATTTTGAAGAAGCTCTCCAATTGGAAAGGATGCCTGCTGAATAAGGCAGGGAGGCTTTGTCTTGTTAAATCGGTTATGGCCTCTATCCCGGTTTATGAAATGCAAATTTCTCTTCTCTCGAAGTATGCATATAATAAAATTGATTCCTTGATGAGACAGTTCTTGTGGAAAGGCCAAGCGACCGGCAAAAGGCTGCCTCTGGTCAGGTGGGAGGTCGCCATAACTCCTAAAAGGGCAGGAGGATTGGGTATTAGGGATACTACCTGTGCTAACATGGCGCTTCTGGAAAAGTTGGTATGAGATTATCTAAATAATAGTGAGAAGTTGTGGGTGCTGGTTCTGAAGCATAAATATCTCAGGAATCAATTTGGTATGAACGAAAATAGTAGAAATTCTTCATCGACTACCTGGAAGACCATTGTTAGTGCCTATGAGCATCTCAAGGAAGGGCTTCATTGGAATATTGGGGATGTCCACAAATAAGTTTGGTATGATGAGTGGACTCCTTTTGGTAAGCTTTGCAACCTTGTTCCTTATGTACATATTTCTGAATCAGATTTCATAGTGGCTGACTTGTGGAAAGGGGTGTCTTGGGAGGTTGATAATCTTACCGTGCCTATTTCGCATGAGATTAAGCAGTTTATTTGTAGTCTGAAATATCCTAGTTTAACTGAGTTGGAGTCACAATGGGAGTGGTGACCTACAGCAACAAAAAAGTATAGTGCAAGGGGGGTTATAGATGGTTATTAGAGAAAACGTTAAATTGGAATGCCAATAGTAACTGGAACTGGTTGTGGAATATAAACATTTCAGAGAAGTTCAAATTTACTATGTGGCTTGGCTTACATGATGCTTTACCAACTGAGACCTTTCAATTCAAGCGGCATTTAGCTTCTTCAGATATGTGCAAGAGATGTAACAAGGCGCAGGAGACTATGGAGCATTGCCTTAGAGACTGTGAATGATCAAAGACAATTTGGCATATGTTGGATCATAGTATCTTGGACTCGACGGCTGGTACTACTCTTGAAGCGTGGTTTCAGAAGGCCTTGGCTAACAATGAGGCATCTTTTGGTGCAGGACTTTGGTGGGCATGGAGACATAGGTGCAATGACATATTCAATACTGACAACCCTTGGACAAACCACAAGGTTGTTGCCTTGGCCAGAATTACCGCCAAGGACTTACAGGTTTACAGGAATTGAAACAATGTCTTTAGGTCTCTCCGAAATTTCCTGTGTTGGAAACCACCGGTAGGCAACAGTTTTAAAGTTAATTGTGATGCAAGTTTGTATCTGGATTCAAATTTAGCGGGATTTGGGTGTATTATTAGAGATTTTAAAGGAGATTGGATCTCGGACTGCTCTGGAAGCATTCCCCCTGGTCTATCATCATATGTGAATTATTTGCTGTTTTGAGGGGGCTGGTTTTAGCTTGTGATTGCGGTTTGAGGAATATTATATGTGAAACGAATTGCCTCGACATTCTGCCCATCATGCATGAGCTTACAAGTGGGTATTCATTTGAAGTAACAGATTTGGTTCACAAGATTCAGGAGCTTTTATCTCGTCCTTGGCTTGTTCACGTTGAGTGGGTGTCCCGAGAAGCAAATAGAGCTGCGGATTGGATGGCTAGATATGGTGCCAAGAGTAACTCTAATAATATTATTTGGTCTGAGCCTTGTGCTGATCTTCAACAAATCATCCGCTCGGATATAGGATAGTGTTTGCTTTGTTTCTTTCCATGTTTAGACACACAAAAAAAAAATATGCTGCACACTATTGATAATGGGTAGTTAATTTTATATTTCAAATTTTTATGTACTACCATGCAACAAATAAAATTTATATATACTCCAGTCACAAAAAAAAATTATATGTACTCCCGTACAAAAAATAAAAGGAGTGAGTGAATATGGAAGAAAGCAAATGTGCTGCCCACTATTGATAATTAGTAGTTACAAATATATTTTCAGCACACTATTACTATTAACAAGACAATTACAAATATATTTGAAAGCAAATGTGCTGCCCACTATTGATAATGGTAGTTACAAATATATTTCCAACAAATTATTAATAATGGCAGTTACAAATATATTTGAAAGCAAATGTGCTGCCCACTATTGATAATGGGTAGTTACAAATATTTTTCCAGCACACTATTAATAATGAGCAGTTACAAATATATTTGAAAGCAAATGTGGTTACCACTATTAATTATAGGTAGTTACAAATATTTTTTCAGCACACTATTAATAATAGACAGTTACACATATATTTTTAACTATACATTTGTTACGATGGATAACCGGAGATTAATAGATTGGATGACATTGGTTGGCCCAATCGTTTGAAAGAGGAGGCCTTCGAGTGGATCTGCACTTTGGGGGCCTCCGCCCGACTTGTGTGCGTGAAAGAATGGGGGTGGTACCTGCAAAGACACTCCAATGCCTAAGTCAGCAAGAGTGTAAGCAGGTCTAGAGAGTATTGAGACTTAGAGATACTTGAGGAATGTCAGTGTATTTATAGTGGTGAACCAATAACCACCGTTGGAGTAGTGCCACTTTTTTAGGGTGTTAACCGTCCCTTTATCTTGGGGAGGTTAAGATATGAATACTGGAAGTGGTTAGAGAGATTTTAGGGGCAGTTACTCATCTGAATGAGTGCTTATCTGCCAGCTAACCCTCGTTCCCAACTTCTTTAGAACAAGTCGTGGTGAGTGCCGACTTCGTAAGACGAAGGTCGGTGCCGGGTGAGGCTCAATCCGTGGGATTAGGCCTTTTGTTTGGACCTAGGCCTTTACTATTGGGTCAGGGTATGAATAGTGCCCCTACTCGAGCCCAATTTTCTTTTCAAGATTTGGGTTCGAGTATTCTACTCGGGGTCGTAGCCAACTTGTTGGAGGACCGACGTGATGGTCTGAAACCGACGTGACTTTTCGTGACCTTTTGGTTCTAACAGTTACGTCTAATCAAGCGTCGCGTCCGTTAGGGATGTGCGTAGGGATTGATGGTCTTGGTAATGGTGCATTCTCATTAATGACTGCCCCGCTTTTACCATTGTGCCCCTAGCATGTTTATAAATACTTTCCCTCTCTTTCGTTGTTTCGTTTCTGCGATTTTCAAATTTCTTCTTCATTTGTTCGTGCTGCATTCTTGTGTTCGAAGGCTTTTACTTCCTCCAATCCTGATTTTCAGATAAAGGTTAGCTTTTTCTTCTTCTGTAACATGCTTTCTATTTGCATGCCTTTATTTTGTAGATAGATAGGTTGGTTTGTAGATTTCTGTTTGGTTTCGTATTCCCTCCCTTTAGAGACTGTGTTTTTTTATTTTTATTTTCTTTTTCCCTTGTAGGTTTTTGTCCCCTTTTTAAGAAAAGAAATGGCTTCCGTAGATATCCTTTCCCAGTGGGTTGATGTTACAATCTTAGGGGAGGAACCTTCGGTCGATACTTAGTTTATCACCCACCTTCGTACTCGCCACAGAATTTGTACTTCTGAGGAGGATGAGCCGAAGTATGAGTTGGTAGTCCCGGGCCCAGAAGACCGGGTTTGCTTTGGGAGGGCCAATGAAGTGGCCCCTCCTTTTTTCTTTATGTATGAGTGTATGATCACCCGTTTGGGTGTTTTTCTTCCTTTTTTCAAATTTTGAGATGTTTGTGTTGCGTCACTGCCGAGTTGCCCCTACTCAGCTTCACCCTAACTCTTGGGGTTTTTTGAAAATTTATCAATTTATCAACCAGGCTTTGGAGTTCTTGACCTCTCTGAAGATTTTTTTCTATCTTTTTCATATGACCAAACCCTTTAGTGGGCTAAATAATAAGCAACAGTGGGTGTCTTTCCGGGCAATACAAGGTCGGAGAGTTTTCACCCTCTTTGACGAATCCTTCCATGACTTTAAAAATTATTTTTTCAAAGTTCAAGCTGTAGAGGGTCACCACCCCTTTTTCTTGGACGAGAGTTCTTCTCCTCGCTTTCCCCTGTATTGGTTGGAGGCCTCCCCCTGTGAGAAATATGGTCTGGACGACCTAGACAAAGTGGAGGCGGCCATTGTGGGGTTCCTCCGAGAAGTGTGGGGGAAGGCCCCATATCTGGACACTAAGAAATTCCTCCAGGGGTCTCCGACTTTTATCCAGGCGCAACTAGGTAGCTTTTGTTTTTCTAATTTGCTTCCGACTCGTGATTTCTTGTTCCGACTTGTTTGACTTTTAGTTACTACTTGTTTTTGCAGAGATGGCGAAGAAGAACGCTCAGGAATCTTACCAGAGAGTCCAGGAGGCCAAGGCAAGGTCTCGAGCCAGGACTGGTGGCACCAAGGCGATTATCTCTCCTCCTCCTCCTCCCCCCTGGAACACGGGGACTCCTTCTCAGCCCATTGTGATTTCTTCTTCAACTTCATCTCGGCTGCCCCCCTCCGCCCGACTTCCTCCTGAGCCAGAGAAGAAGAAGCGCAAGACTTTAGAGTCTGGCTCTTCTTTTGAAGGTGAGGTTAAAGCGGATGCTCTTGCATTCGTCCGAAAGTACATCTACCCCCATGCTCGTATAAGTATGGATGATGTTTCTGTTCGGAACCATCTTACCACTCTGGCTGAGGAGAGTCTCAGGGCGGCGGGTGTTTGTGGTAAACTCTTAGATATTTTTTAGAAGACTCCTCTCAGCTCTTTGGGTTTAACCTCGAAGGTTGAAGAGCTGGAAGGAAGGCTTCTTATATATCAAGAGCATGAGAGGGAGTTGAAAGAGGAAGTCGCCAAGCTGAGGGAGGAGAGAGATAGCCTCCGGGAGAAGGAGAGTAAGTTGCAAGCCCAATGCAACATGGAGGTGGGCTTGAGGAAAATAGCACAGGAGAGTTATCAAAGTTTATTTGAAGATCTTGTGTCTGTGAGGAAGGATCTGCTGAATTCTCGGAATGCATATGCCGAGTTGGAGGACTCGATTGCTGACGGGACCGAGGAGGCTTGGAGGATTTTTAAGGAGCAAGTCGGAGTCATCGCTCCTGACTTGGATCTTTCTCCTTTGGATCCTGACAAAGTCGTTATCGACGGTGCCTGATGAGCGGATAATTTGTATGCTTTTTGGCATTGTTTTTAGTATGTTTTTAGTATCTTTTAGTTAGTTTTTAGTATATTTTTATTAGTTTTTAATTAAAATTCACTTTTCTGGACTTTACTATGAGTTTGTGTGTTTTTCTGTGATTTCAGGTATTTTCTGACTGAAATTGAGGGTCCTGAGCAAAAATCTGATCCAGAGACTGAAAAGGACTGCAGATGCTGTTGGATTCTGACCTCCCTGCACTCGAAGTGGATTTTCTGGAGCTACAGAAGCCCAATTGGCGCGCTCTCAACGGCATTGGAAAGTAGACATCCTGGGCTTTCCAGCAATATATAATAGTCCATACTTTGTCCAAGATTTGATGGCCCAAACCCGCGTAGCAATCCGGCCTCAGAAATTCCAGCGTTAAACGCCGGAACTGGATTAAAAGTTGGAGTTAAACGCCCAAACTGGCATGAGAACTGGCGTTTAACTCCAGAAAAGGTCTCTACACGAATTTCCTTCATTGCTCAGCCCAAGCACACACCAAGTGGGCCAGGAAGTGGATTTTTCTGTCATTTACTCATTTCTGTAAACCTTAGGATACTAGTTTACTACTTATAGGACCTTTTGACATTGTAATCAGAACCTTATGACCTCATAACATTTTGTACACGTTTCTTCCACAGTATGAGCCTCTAAACCCCATGGTTGGGGGTGAGGAGCTCTGCTGTGTCTTGATGGATTAATGCAATTACTACTGTTTCTTATTCAATCATGCTTGCTTCCGTTCTAAGATAACACTTGTTCTTAATCCGGATGAATGTGATGATCCGTGACAATCATCATCATTCTCAACTATGAACATATGCCTGACAACCACCTCTGTTCTATCTTAGATTGAGTAGTTATCTCTTGGGTTCTTTAATCGGAATCTTCGTGGTATAGGCAGGACCTGATGGCAGCATTCAAGAGAATCCGGAAGGTCTAAACCTTGTCTGTGGTATTCTGAGTAGGATTCAATGATTGAATGACTGTGATGTGCTTCAAACCTGTAACCTACTGGGCGTTAGTGACAGACGCAAAAGAGTGATTCTATTCCGGTAGGGGAGGGAACCAAACCGGTGATTGGCGGCACTGTGACAGAGTGCTTTGCATTAGCTTTCACTGCGCGGATGGGAGGTAGCTGCTGACAACAGTGAGACCCTACACGAGCTTTCCATGGAAGGAGACATGCGTGTTTGATGAAGAAGACAGTAGGAAAGCAGAGATTCAGAAGATGGAGCATCTCCAAACCTCAACCCATTCTCCATTACTGCAGTACAAGTAACCATTACATGTTCTTTTGCTTTTTACAATCAATCCTGATAATTTCTGATATCCTGACTAAGATTTACAAAATAACCATAGCTTGCTTCAAGCCGACAATCTCCGTGGGATCGACCCTTGCTCACGCAAGGTATTACTTGGACGACCCAGTGCACTTGCTGGTTAGTTGTGCGGGATTGCAAAAGTGTTATTGCAATTTCGTGCACCAAGTTTTTGGCGCCGTTGCCGGGGATTGTTCGAGTTTGGACAACTGACGGTTTATTTGTTGCTTAGATTAGGACTGTTTTCTTTTTGTTGGTTTAGAGTATTTTAGTTGAGTCTAGTTCATATTCTAAGTTTGGTGTCAATTGCATGCTTTTTGTTTTTCTTCTTTTAATTTTCGAATTTTTTTCTTGTTCTTAGTTCCTTTTTGATTCATAAAAGTTCTAAGTTTGGTGTCCTCTTTGTGTTTTTCCTTTAAAATTTTCGAAAAAATTAGTGTTTGATTTTCTAAAATTTTAAGTTTGGTGTCTTTTTGTGTTTTTCTCTTTCCTCTT
Source organism: Arachis stenosperma (assembly GCF_014773155.1). NCBI lineage: Eukaryota > Viridiplantae > Streptophyta > Magnoliopsida > Fabales > Fabaceae > Arachis > Arachis stenosperma. The sequence goes on along the minus strand of NC_080386.1, from coordinate 134,681,469 downwards.
TTTAAGAATCAAATCTTTTTCATAAAAAATTTTTTCAATCATATCTTCTTAATTGCTGTTTTCAAAATCTTTTTCTTTACTAATTGATTCAGTTCCCAATTTGCTTTGATCTTATTTTATTCTTAATTTTCGAATTTTATTTTATTTTCCTTTTGTATTATTTTATTTATTTTAATTTTTCGGTTATTTCAAAAAAAAAATAATAAAAAATAAACAAAATTCATCTCTTTGCAATTACTCTCATTTCCCTTTTGTCTATTATGGACTTAAGTGGAATTAATCAGTCCAGAAGGACTCTGGGGTCTTATGCTAACCCCATTACAGCTGCATATGGGAGTAGCATCTGTATACCTCCCATCAAAGCAAGCAGCTTTGAGCTAAACCCTCAACTCATTATCATAGTGCAGCAAAATTGCCAGTATTCCGGTCTTCCAGAGGAAGAACCTACTGAGTTTCTGGCACAGTTCTTACAAATTGCTGACACAATACATGATAAAGAGATAGATCAGGATGTCTACAGACTGTTACTGTTTCCATTTGCTGTAAAAGATCAAGCAAAAAGGTGGTTAAATAACCAACCTACAGCAAGCATAAAGACATGGAAACAGTTATCAGAAAAATTCCTGAATCATTTTTACCCTCCAAAAAGGATGACACAGCTAAGGCTGGACATCCAAGGCTTTAAACAAGAGGATAATGAATCCCTTTATGATGCCTGGGAGAGGTATAGAGGTATGCTAAGAAAATGTCCCTCTGAAATGTTTTCAGAGTGGGTACAGTTAGACATTTTCTACTATGGGCTTACAGAAAAAGCTCAGATGTCTTTAGACCACTCAGCTGGTGGATCTATACACATGAGGAAGACAATTGAAGAAGCTCAAGAGCTTATAGACACTGTTGCTAGAAACCAATACTTATATTCTAGCAATGAGTTCGTTCCAAAGGAGGAGGTCATGGCACTAGTCACTGACCCTAATCCTCAAGAACAGATGAATGAGCTTAATCAACAATTGCTCCTGATGACAGAACAGTTAGCAGAATTTAAAGAAATGCTCCATGATACTAAGGTTGCTAACAAGAGCATAGAACTGCAGTTGAAACAAGCAAAACAGCAAATATCTAAACAAATAACAGAAGAATGTCAAGCAGTTCAACTTAGGAGTGGGAAAACACTGAATGCCACTGCTCAAAAGAGCAAGAAATCAATTAAGGAACAGTTGACAGAGGATGACCAAGCTACTGTTCAAAATCCCTCTGAGGACAGTAAGAGCCCAGAGAGGAAGATTATTGGCGTTCAAACGCCAGAAAGGGGAGGAAAGTTGGCGTTAAACGCCCATTCCTTGCCCAATACTGGCGTTCAAACACCCAAGGAGAATCAGGCACCTGAGGGTTCTGGTAATTATCCCCCTAACAAGGCTTCTTCAACCACTTCTGTAAGGAATAAACCTGCAGCATCTAAGGTTGAAGAATATCAAGCCAAGATGCCTTATCCTCAGAAACTCCGCAAAGCGGAACAGGATAAGCAATTTGCCCGCTTTGCAGACTATTTAAGGACTCTTGAAATAAAGATTCCTTTTGCAGAGGCACTTGAGCAAATACCCTCTTATGCTAAGTTCATGAAAGAGATCTTAAGTCATAAGAAGGATTGGAGAGAAACTGAAAAAGTATTTCTCACTGAAGAATGCAGTGCAGTCATTCTAAAAAGCTTACCAGAAAAGCTTCAAGATCCTGGAAGCTTTCTGATACCATGCACATTGGAAGGCACTTACACCAAGGTAGCCTTATGTGACCTTGGAGCAAGTATTAACTTAATACCTGCATCCACTATCAGAAAGCTTGGGTTGATTGGAGAAGTCAAACCAACCAGGATATGCCTCCAACTTGCTGATGGCTCCATTAAACACCCATCAGGCATAATAGAGGACATGATTGTCAAGGTTGGGCCGTTTGCCTTTCCAACTGACTTTGTGGTGCTGGAAATGGAGGAGCATAAAAATGCAACTCTCATTCTAGGAAGACCTTTCCTAGCAACTGGACGAACTCTCATTGATGTACAAAAGGGGGAAGTAACCTTGAGAGTCAATGAGGATGAGTTCAAGTTGAATGCTGTAAAAGCTATGCAGCATCCAGACACACCAGAGGACTGCATGGACGCTGACATTATTGACTCTCTGGTAGAAGAGATCAATATGGCTGAAAGCCTAGAATCAGAGCTTGAGGACATCTTCAAAGATGCTCAAACTGATCAGGAAAAGCCAGAGGAGGCAAAGGAATTTTCGAAAATTCCTCAGGAGGAGGATAAGCCTCCTAAGCCTGAACTCAAACCACTACCATCATCCCTGAAATATGCATTTCTGGGAGAGGGTGACACTTTTTCAGTGATTATAAGCTCTGCTTTAAATCCACAGGAAGAGGAAGCACTGATTAAAGTGCTAAGGACACACAAGACAGCTCTTGGGTGGTCCATAAGTGATCTCAAGGGTATTAGCCCAGCTAGATGCATGCACAAGATCCTGTTGGAGGATAATGCCAACCCAGTGGTCCAACCACAGAGGAGGCTAAATCCTGCCATGAAGGAGGTGGTGCAGAAAGAGGTCACTAAATTACTAGAGGCTGGGATTATTTATCCTATTTCTGATAGCCCCTGGGTGAGCCCTGTCCAAGTTGTTCCCAAAAAGGGAGGAATGACAGTGGTTCATAATGAAAAAAATGAACTGGTCCCTACAAGGACAGTCACAGGGTGGCGTATGTGTATTGACTACAGAAGGCTCAATACAGCCACCAGAAAGGATCATTTTCCTTTACCATTCATAGACCAAATGCTAGAAAGACTAGCTGGTCATGACTATTACTGCTTTTTGGATGGCTATTCAGGCTATAACCAAATTGCAGTGGATCCCCAGGACCAAGAGAAAACAGCATTCACCTGCCCTTCAGGCGTGTTTGCCTACAGGAGGATGCCTTTTGGTCTGTGCAATGCACCTGCAACCTTTCAGAGGTGCATGCTCTCTATCTTCTCAGATATGGTAGAGAAATTTCTGGAAGTCTTCATGGATGACTTTTCAGTATATGGAGACTCATTTAGCTCCTGTCTTAACCACCTATCACTTGTCCTGAAAAGATGCCAAGAGACTAACCTGGTTTTAAACTGGGAGAAATGTCACTTTATGGTGACTGAAGGAATTGTCCTTGGGCACAAAATTTCAAGCAGGGGAATAGAGGTGGATAAGGCAAAGGTAGAGGTAATTGAAAAATTACCACCACCTGCCAATGTTAAGGCAATCAGAAGCTTTCTGGGGCATGCAGGATTCTACAGAAGGTTTATCAAGGATTTTTCGAAAATTGCTAAACCTCTGAGTAACCTGTTAGCTGCTGACACACCATTTGTGTTTGACACACAGTGTCTGCAGGCATTTGAGACCCTGAAAGCTAAGCTGGTCACAGCACCAGTCATCTCTGCACCAGATTGGGCATTACCATTTGAATTAATGTGTGATGCCAGTGATCATGCCATTGGTGCAGTGTTGGGACAGAGGCATAACAAACTTCTGCATGTCATTTATTATGCGAGCCGTGTTCTAAATGATGCACAGAAGAATTACACAACCACAGAAAAAGAATTACTTGCAGTGGTTTATGCCATTGACAAGTTTAGATCCTACCTAGTGGGATCCAAAGTGATTGTGTACACTGACCATGCTGCTCTTAAATACTTACTCACAAAGCAGGATTCAAAACCCAGGCTTATCAGATGGGTGTTGCTTCTGCAAGAGTTTGATATAGAAATAAGAGACAGAAAAGAGACAGAGAACCAAGTGGCAGATCATCTGTCCAGAATAGAGCCAGTAGCTGGGGCGTCCCTCCCTTCTACTGAGATCTCTGAGACCTTCCCAGATGAGCAACTCTTTGCCATTCAGGAAGCTCCATGGTTTGCAGACATTGCAAATTATAAAGCTGTGAGGTTCATACCCAAGGAGTACAGTTATGTGCAAAGAAAGAAACTAATTTCAGATGCCAAGTACTACCTTTGGGATGAACCATATCTCTTTAAGAGATGTGCTGACGGAGTGATCCGCAGGTGTATACCCAGAGAGGAAGCACGAAGGATCCTATGGCACTGCCATGGATCACAGTATGGAGGACACTTTGGAAGTGAGCGAACAGCCACTAAAGTTCTCCAGTGCGGCTTCTACTGGCCTACTCTCTATAAAGATTCCCGAGAGTTTGTGCGTAACTGTGACAGTTGCCAAAGAGCTGGTAACCTGCCTCATGGATATGCCATGCCTCAACAAGGGATATTAGAGATAGAGCTGTTTGATGTATGGGGAATTGACTTCATGGGGCCATTCCCACCATCATACTCAAACACTTACATTCTGGTGGCAGTGGACTATGTATCTAAGTGGGTAGAAGCAATTGCTACACCACTAATGATACCAAAACCGTGCTGAAATTCCTCCAGAAAAACATTTTCAGCAGGTTTGGCGTCCCTAGAGTACTAATCAGTGATGGGGGTACTCATTTCTGCAATAAACAGCTATACTCTGCTATGGTTAGATATGGGATCAGCCATAAAGTGGCAACTCCGTATCATCCACAGACAAATGGGCAAGCTGAAGTCTCTAACAGAGAGCTAAAAAGAATCCTGGAACGGACTGTGATGTCCCGAAGAAAGGATTGGGCAAAGAGCTTGGATGATGCTCTGTGGGCATACAGAACAGCATTCAAGACTCCTATAGGGACCTCCCCATACCAATTGGTGTATGGAAAGGCCTGTCATTTGCCTGTGGAACTGGAACATAAAGCCTACTGGGCAACCAGATTCCTAAACATGGATGCACAGTTAGCTGGTGAAAAAAGATTGCTCCAGCTAAATGAGCTAGAAGAGTTCAGACTCAATGCCTTTGAAAATGCTAAGATCTATAAGGAAAAGGCAAAGAAGTGGCATGACAAGAGATTGTCAACCAGAGTCTTTGAGCCAGGACAAAAAGTTCTCCTCTTCAACTCTAGGCTCAGACTGTTTCCAGGAAAACTCAAATCCCGTTGGAGGGGTCCATATGTGATTACAAAAGTGTCACCATATGGGTATGTTGAGCTTCAGGATATTGATTCTGACAGTAAGTTCATTGTTAATGGACAGAGGATCAAACACTATCTTGAAGGAAATTTTGAGCAGGAATGCTCAGAACTGAGACTTGAGTGATTCTCAGTGAAAGTCCAGCTAAAGACAGTAAAGAAGCGCTTGCTGGGAGGCAACCCAGTCATTAGGAAGTTGTATGATTAGTTCTTACAGAGGCAAGTATCAAAAATGAAGGAATTCACAGAGTTACAGAAGGATTCAGCTCAAAAAGCAGAGAAAATGAGCTTACTGGCGAAAAAATGCCAGTAAGGGGCATTTTGGGCGTTAAACGCCAGAATGGGCACCATTCTGGGCGTTTAACGCCAGTAATGGTACCATTCTGGGCGTTAAACGCCAGAATGGGCACCATTCTGGGCGTTTAACGCCAGGTGTGCAGCATCACTGGGCGTTCAGAAAAACGCCCAGTGAGGAAGGTTTTCTGGCGTTTAACGCCAGCCAGGATACCTGGCTGGGCGTTAAACGCCCAAAAGGGGCAACAAATGGGCGTTAAACGCCAGAATGGGTGCCATTCTGGGCGTTTAACGCCAGCTTGGTGGGGGGACCACATTTTTGTTTTCAACTCAGATTTTTTCAAACTTTCCTTTTCTCACCCATACTTTTCTACAAAATCACACTTCAATCATTCATTATTCACTTTCAAATCTTCAAAAATCAAAACAATTTTTCAAATCTATTTCAAAATAATCCCAAATCTTCTTCAAAAACTCACCCTTTTCTCAAAAATCTTTCATATCTTTTCAAATTTCCTTTCAAATCTCTCTTTTGTTTTCGAAATTCTCCTCCCCCCACTCTATAAATGAACGTTCCTCACCCCTCCTTCCTCACACCATTCGAATTTTCTCTCCTCTCTCTCTCTCTTCTCTTATTTCTTTTCTTTTTGCTTGAGGACAAGCAAAACCTCTAAGTTTGGTGTGCTTTTCCGTGATCACTAAGCCAAGATTCATCAATATCATGGCTCCCAAGGGAAAACAAACCAACTCAAGAGGAAGGAAAGAGACCAATCCAAAGAATCTTTGGAATGAAGAGAAGTTCTTAACCAAAGAACATGAGGACCATTATCACAAAATAATGGGACTGAGGTCAGTGATCCCGGAAGTTAAATTTGATCTGAAAAAAGATGAATATCCGGAGATCCAAGAGCAAATTCGAAACAGAGGTTGGGAAGTTCTGACCAATCCTGAGACAAAGGTTGGAAGGAACATGGTTCAGGAATTCTACTCAAATCTGTGGCTCACAGATAAGCAAAGAATGACTGGAACCGCTTTTCCTACCCACAGAACCATGGTCAGAGGGAAAGTTATGTACTTCCATCTGGACAAAATAAGAGAAATCTTCAAGTTACCTCAACTACAAGATGATCCTGATTCCTTCAATAGGAGGATGGTGAGAGTAGATAAGGGGTTGGATCAAGTTCTAGAGGACATATGCCTCCCTGGAACTAAGTGGATAACCAATTCTAAGGGTGTCCCAAACCAACTCAAGAGGGGAGACCTCAAGCCAATTGCAAGAGGTTGGCTAGACTTTATTGGGCGTTCCATATTGCCCACTAGCAACCGTTCTGAGGTCACCATCAAGAGAGCAGTGATGATTCACTGTATTATGCTTGGAAAAGCAGTGGAGGTGCATCATGTGATTGCTTGTGAGATCTACACAATTGCAAATAAGAATTCCACTGAAGCCAAATTGGCCTACCCAAGCTTAATCTCCTTGCTCTGCAAAGAGGCTGGGGTAAAAATGGGAGTAGATGAGTTCATACCCATTGAACATCCAATCACCAAGAAGTCAATGGAAGGACAAGTGCAAGACAACTCTATCAAGAGGAGGACGCGTGAGTTCCTCCCTGAATTCCCTGAAATTGGCTACTGGGCCAGCCTAGAAGCATCCATCAACAAGCTGCAAGAGACTATGGAGCAACTGAAGGAAGAACAGCAGAATCAGAACTGCATGATCTGCAAATTGCTGAAGGAACAAGAGAAGCAGGGGCGTGATATCAAGGAACTGAAGCGCCAAAAGCTCTCCTCTCAAGCTGGGGGAGCATCCACTTCTCAAAATCAAGGTTGTTGAGTCCTAACTCTGTGAAAACCTCTATCATTAGGAGCCTCTGTTTTTTTCGTTTTTATTATTATCCTTTTTCCTTTATTTTTAGTCTCATCTTACATCTATATTTGAGTCTTGTTCTTAATTAATAAAATTAATAAAGTTTATGCCTTAAAGCTATGAATGTCCTATGAATCCATCACCTCTCTTAAAAGAAAAATGCTTTAATCACAAAAGAACAAGAAGTACAGGATTCCGAAATTTATCTCTGAAACTAGTTGAATTAGTTTGATGTGGTGGCAATACTTTTTGTTTTCTGAATGAATGCTTGAACAGTGCATATGTCTTTTGAATTTGTTGTTTTAAGAATGTTAAAATTGTTGGCTCTTGAAAGAATGAGGAGAAAGAGAACTGTTATTGAGGATCTGAAAAATCATCAAATTGATTCTTGAAGCAAGAAAAGCAGTGAAAAAAAAATATATTTCGAAAAAAAAAAGAGAAAGAAGAAAAAAAAAGAAAAAGAAAAGAAAAAAAAAAGAAGGAAATAAAGTTGTGATCCAAGGCAACAAGAGTGTGCTTAAGAACCCTGGACACCTCTAATTGGGGACTTTAGCAAAGCTGAGTCACAATCTAAGAAGGTTCACCCAATTATGTGTCTGTGGCATGTATGTATCCGGTGGTAATACTGGAAGACAGAGTGCTTTGGGCCACAGCCAAGACTCATACATTAGCTATGTTCAAGAATCAATATACTTAACTAGGAGAATCAATAACACTATCTGAGTTCTGAGTTCTTATAGATGCCAATCATTCTGAACTTCAAAGGATAGAGTGAGATGCCAAAACTGTTCGGAGGCAAAAAGCAACTAGTTCCGCTCATCTAATTGGAGCTATGTTTCTTTGATATTTTGGAGTCTATAGTATATTCTCTTCTTTTTATCCTATTTTGATTCTCAGTTGCTTGGGGACAAGCAACAATTTAAGTTTGGTGTTGTGATGAGCGGATAATTTGTATGCTTTTTGGCATTGTTTTTAGTATGTTTTTAGTATCTTTTAGTTAGTTTTTAGTATATTTTTATTAGTTTTTAATTAAAATTCACTTTTCTGGACTTTACTATGAGTTTGTGTGTTTTTCTGTGATTTCAGGTATTTTCTGACTGAAATTGAGGGTCCTGAGCAAAAATCTGATCCAGAGACTGAAAAGGACTGCAGATGCTGTTGGATTCTGACCTCCCTGCACTCGAAGTGGATTTTCTGGAGCTACAGAAGCCCAATTGGCGCGCTCTCAACGGCATTGGAAAGTAGACATCCTGGGCTTTCCAGCAATATATAATAGTCCATACTTTGTCCAAGATTTGATGGCCCAAACCCGCGTAGCAATCCGGCCTCAGAAATTCCAGCGTTAAACGCCGGAACTGGATTAAAAGTTGGAGTTAAACGCCCAAACTGGCATGAGAACTGGCGTTTAACTCCAGAAAAGGTCTCTACACGAATTTCCTTCATTGCTCAGCCCAAGCACACACCAAGTGGGCCAGGAAGTGGATTTTTCTGTCATTTACTCATTTCTGTAAACCTTAGGATACTAGTTTACTACTTATAGGACCTTTTGACATTGTAATCAGAACCTTATGACCTCATAACATTTTGTACACGTTTCTTCCACAGTATGAGCCTCTAAACCCCATGGTTGGGGGTGAGGAGCTCTGCTGTGTCTTGATGGATTAATGCAATTACTACTGTTTCTTATTCAATCATGCTTGCTTCCGTTCTAAGATAACACTTGTTCTTAATCCGGATGAATGTGATGATCCGTGACAATCATCATCATTCTCAACTATGAACATATGCCTGACAACCACCTCTGTTCTATCTTAGATTGAGTAGTTATCTCTTGGGTTCTTTAATCGGAATCTTCGTGGTATAGGCAGGACCTGATGGCAGCATTCAAGAGAATCCGGAAGGTCTAAACCTTGTCTGTGGTATTCTGAGTAGGATTCAATGATTGAATGACTGTGATGTGCTTCAAACCTGTAACCTACTGGGCGTTAGTGACAGACGCAAAAGAGTGATTCTATTCCGGTAGGGGAGGGAACCAAACCGGTGATTGGCGGCACTGTGACAGAGTGCTTTGCATTAGCTTTCACTGCGCGGATGGGAGGTAGCTGCTGACAACAGTGAGACCCTACACGAGCTTGCCATGGAAGGAGACATGCGTGTTTGATGAAGAAGACAGTAGGAAAGCAGAGATTCAGAAGATGGAGCATCTCCAAACCTCAACCCATTCTCCATTACTGCAGTACAAGTAACCATTACATGTTCTTTTGCTTTTTACAATCAATCCTGATAATTTCTGATATCCTGACTAAGATTTACAAAATAACCATAGCTTGCTTCAAGCCGACAATCTCCGTGGGATCGACCCTTGCTCACGCAAGGTATTACTTGGACGACCCAGTGCACTTGCTGGTTAGTTGTGCGGGATTGCAAAAGTGTTATTGCAATTTCGTGCACCAGTGCCATAGTGGATCCCCCTGCTCCCGTGGTTGTTTCCGAGTCAGAATTCAAGACTCGGGGGCAGAGGATCATTGAGTCCCCATCCTCGCCCAAAGGACGCTCCGAGCTCTTCCGTAGTTCCTCCGACTTCCTCTTCATCTCCTATGGATGCCTCTCTCCCTGGTCCTGATGCTGCTCATACTACTCCTTCTGATGGTGATCCGTCTACTCCTCTGAAAAAATGATTTTGTTGGCTATATGGGGGCCCGGCCTGTGGGTCCCCCCTTTTTTAAACTCTTTTATTTGTTGTTTGTTGGTGGTTTACTGAACAATTTTCTTTTTGGCCTTTTAAGGCTGTAAACAAAACATTTTATAATACCCTTTTTTAATAAGGGTTTTAAGTTAACAAAAAATAAATACCCTTTTTTGGATAAGGGTTTAAGTTACCTTATGCGTGCATACTTTTCTGGTTTTTGATTTTCGGAAGTTCCCTTGATCTTTTCTGAAAACTCTTGGCTTGTATGTCTTTTTAAGCCTTTTTGTTTTCAAGGTGTTTTAGGACAGCTTTTAAGCTTTTCTCTTAGGTTTTTTGATCTCTTTTTGGTTATTCCTTGTACTCAACTTTGTTTTATTGAGCTCTTATGACTTAGGCTACTTTTGTGATTCGTTTTTGTTTTACTCGGTTTCTCATTTCGACTTATGAGTCGGTATGTTTCCGAGTTTATCACGATCAACTTCTATAACCTCTTTACATCGACTTGTACCTCGTCGTTTTATCCTGACGACCATCTAGGTCGGTTCATGGAATTTTCACGTTTTGTCGAGTTTAAGCCGACGCGTTTCGTCGAAAGAAAGAGAAAACAAAAAGAAATTTATAAGAGATATTTGTAAAATGAAAAGATCTTTATTTATTGGGGGGGTACTTTATTGCTACTAAGGGTTTTTGCCAATCTATTTCCCTTAGCCCCTACTATGATGCCTCGTTAAAAACCCTTCTCCAGAAAAAACCCTTTGATTTGGGGAAAAAATAATGAAGTTGGGAAAAGAGTACATCAGGGAGTAGAGTTCGCTTTTAACTGTAGTACCTTTTCATATTACAAGCATGCCACGACCTCGGTAACTCGGTGCCGTTCAGGTCGGTCACTTTATAATAACCTTTTCCTAAGACCTCATTGACTTTGTATGGTCCCTTCCAATTAGCAGCAAGTTTTCCTTCCCCTGATTTGTTGACTCCAATGTCGTTTCTGATCAAGACCAAGTCATTCGGGGCGAATGTTCTTCGAATGACTTTTTTGTTGTACCTTGTAGTCATCCTTTGCTTCAACGCTGCTTCTCTTATCTGGGCTTCTTCTCGGACTTCGGGGAGCAAATCGAGCTCCTTTTTGTGTCCCTGTATGTTCCCGATCTCGTCATGGAGAATCACTCTTGGGCTTTGTTCATTGATTTCTATTGGTATCATGGCTTCTACGCCATAGACTAGTCGGAAGGGCGTTTCTCTAGTTGCGGATTGGGGGGTTGTTCTGTAAGCCCATAGCACCTGTGGGAGCTCCTCAGCCCAGGCTCCTTTTGCATCTTGTAGCCTTTTCTTTAGTCCTGCCATTATGACTTTGCTGGCTGCCTCGGTTTGTCCATTTGCCTGTGGATGTTCCACCGAGGTGAACTGGTGTTTGATCTTCATGCTGGCCACCAGGCTTCTGAAGGTAGAGTCAGTGAACTGGGTTCCATTATCTGTAGTGATGGAGTATGGTATCCCATATCTTGTGATAATATTCTTGTAGAGAAACCTCCGACTTCTCTGGGCTGTGATGGAAGTTAATGGTTCTGCTTCTATCCATTTCGTGAAATAATCTATTCCCACAATCAGGTATTTGACTTACCCTAGGGCCTGGGGAAAAGGACCTAACAAGTCCATCCCCCATTTTGCAAAGGGCCATGGAGAAGTGATACTGATGAGCTCTTCCGGGGGAGCCACATGGAAATTTGCATGCATCTGACATGGTTGACACTTTTTCACAAATTCTGTGGCATCTTTCTACAAGGTCGGTCAGTAGAATCCAGTTCGGATCACTTTCCTGGCTAGTGACCTTGTTCCGAGATGATTTCCGCAAACCCCACTGTGAACTTCCTCTAACACTTCGGTGGTTCTTGAGGTCGGTACGCACTTTAACAATGGTGTTGATATCCCCCTTCTGTAGAGAATATTTCTCACCAAAGTGTAATGTTGTGCTTCCCTCCGAATTTTCTTGGCATCTTTTTCCTCTTTGGGAAGGATGTCGAATTTCATGTATTCGACCAAGGGGTTCATCCATCCGAGGTTTAAACCGGCTACCTCAAGGACCTCTTGTTTGTCTTCTACTTTTACCACGGAGGGTTTCTGGAGAGTTTCCTGGATCAGGCTTCTGTTATTCCCTCCTGACTTGGTACTTGCTAACTTGGATAGGGCGTCTGCTCTGCTATTCAGATCCCGAGTTATGTGTTTGACCTCGATTTCTGCAAAGCGCCCAAGGTGTTCCAGAGTTTTTTCCAAATACCTCTTCACATTTGGGTCATTTGCCTGATACTCTCCACTTATCTGGGAGGTCACCACTTGTGAGTCGCTGTATATCATCACCTTTGTAGCACCGACTTCTTCTGCCAGCTTCAATCCAGCAATCAGGGCTTCATACTCTGCCTGATTATTTGAAGCTGGGAATTCAAATTTGAGGAAAACTTCTATTTGGGTTCCTCTTTCATCCACCAATATTATGCCTGCACCGCTTCCTGTCTTATTTGAGGATCCATCTACATAGAGTTCCCATGTAGTTGGCTTTTCCTCTTGATCTCCTGCGTATTCTGCGATGAAGTCGGTGAGGCACTGGGTTTTAATCGCCGTCCGAGTTTCATACCTCAAGTCGAACTCGGAGAGCTCTATTGCCCATTGAACCATTCTCCCTGCGACATCCATTTTTTGGAGGATTTGCTTCATGGGTTGGTTCGTGCGGACTCTTACTGTATGAGCTTGAAAGTAAGGTCGTAGCCTTCGTGAGACTACTACTAAGGAGTAGGCAAACTTCTCTAGTTTGTAGTATCTTAGCTCGGGTCCTTGTAGAACTTTGCTGATGAAATACACTGGATGCTGGCTGACCTCGTCTTCTCTTATCAGGGCTGACGCGTCAGCCTTGTCTGCTACAGATAAATATAGGACGAGGTCTTCTCCAGCTACAGGTCGGGTCAGAATCGGAGGTTGGCTCAAGAATCTTTTGAACTCCTGGAATGCCTCCTCACATTCAGGAGTCCATTCGAACTGACATCCCTTTCTCAATAAGGAGAACAGTGGAAGGGATTTTAGTGCTGATCTTGCCAAGAATCTGGAGAGGGCTGCAAGTCGGCCATTTAGCTGCTGGACCTCTCTTAAACAGGTCGGGCTTTTTATTTCCAGGATAGCTCTACATTTATCGGGATTGGCTTCAATCCCTCTTTGTTTCAGCATGAACCCTAGAAATTTTCCCGCCTCTACCGCGAAGGCACACTTTGCGGGATTTAGTCTCATCCCGTGTAACTTTATGGTGTCAAAGACTCGCGAGAGGTCTAACAGGAGGTCGACTTCTTTCTTGGTTTTCACCAGCATGTCGTCGACGTATACTTCCATTAGGCTCCCAAGGTGGGGAGCAAACACTTTGTTCATCAGCCTTTGGTATGTGGCCCCTGCATTTTTTAATCCAAATGGCATGACCACATAGCAAAAATTTGCTCTGGGCGTGATGAAGGATGTCTTTTCCTGGTATGGCTCATACATCGGGATTTGGTTATACCCCGAGTAGGCGTCCATGAACGACAAATATTGATACCCCGAGCTGGAGTCTACTAGGATATCAATACTTGGCAGTGGATAAGGGTCCTTGGGACAGGCCTTATTTAAGTCGGTATAGTCGACACACATTCTCCATTTGCCATTTTGTTTTTTGACTAGCACTACATTAGCTAGCCATGTTGGGTACTTGACTTCTCTGATGAAGCCGGCTTCTAGGAGCGCCTGTACTTGTTCTTCTACTACTAGGGCTCGTTCTGGGCCGAGCTTGCGCCTTCTTTGTTGTATGGGTCGGGACCCCGGGTAGACCGAGAGCTTGTGGGACATGAGCTCGGGGTCTATCCCGGGCATGTCAGAGGCCTTCCAGGCAAAGAGATCGGAGTTGTCTCTTAGGAGCTTAGTCAACCCTTGTTTTAGGGTTTCCCCTAGGTTGGCTCCTATGTGAGTATTTTTTCCTTCCTCTTCGCCTACCTGTATCTCCTCGGTTTTTCCTCCCGGCTGTGGTCGCAGTTCTTCTCTAGCCCTTGCACCACCGAGTTCTATTGTGTGAATCTCTCTGCCTTTTCCTCTCAGGTTTAGGCTTTCATTGTAGCATTTCCTTGCCAATTTCTGATCTCCTCTTACCGTTGCTATCCCCGCTAGGGTCAGAAATTTCATACAAAGGTGGGGAGTGGATACCACCGCTCCGAGTCGATTAAGGGTAGCTCTGTTGATTAAAGCATTATATGCTGACCCTACATCTATGACTATGAAGTCTACACTCAGAGTTTTCGATTTTTTCCCTTTTCCAAAAGTGGTGCGGAGGGGCAAAAATCCCAGTGGCTGCGTCGCCTAATCCGTATAAGGTGTCAGGGTACGCTCTTAATTCTTTCTCATCCAACCTTAGTTTGTCAAAAGCGGGCTTAAAAAGGATGTCCGCTGAGCTTCCTTGGTCTACTAGGATTCTGTGGAGATGGGCATTTGCTAGGATCATAGTTATTACCACTGGATCATCGTGTCCAGGGATTATTCCTTGCCCATCTTCTTTTGTGAATGAAATGGTAGGGAGGTCTGATGATTCTCCTCCGACCTGGTAGACTCTCTTGAGATGCCTTTTACGAGAGGATTTGGTGAGTCCCCCTCCCGCGAACCCTCCTGAGATCATATGGATATGTCTCTCCGGAGTCTGCGGTGGTGGGTCTCTTCTATCCATATCGTCTCGCTTTCTCTTCCCATGACTGTCCGACCTTTCTATGAGATATCTGTCAAGTCGACCTTCTCTAGCCAGCTTTTCTATCACATTTTTTTAGTCAGGTCGAGTGACCATATATTTTATGGTACTCGCAGTAGTCGCTGCGGCTCCCCCCTTTTTATTTTTAATGGGTCTGGGAGGTGGCAGCCTTTCGGTATTGCAAATTTCTCTGTATACATCCACTATAGAAACCTTTAGAGGAGTATAAGAGTGATATTTTCTTGGTCTATCGAGGTCGAGTTCTTCCTTTTTCTTGGTTTCCCTCTCCCTCTCTTTTGTTGAGGGAAGGTGCCCAGGTCGCCAACTCAGATCTCTCAGCTTAGCATTTTCCTCCATGTTGATGTACTTTTCAGCTCCTTCCTGCACATCACTTAAGGAGATGGGGTGTCTTTTGGATATGGACTGTGAGAAGGGACCTTCTCTAAGCCCGTTGACTAACCCCATTATGACTGCCTCGGTGGGCAGGTCTTGGATCTCTAAACATGTTTTGTTGAACCTTTCCATATAGGCTCGTAAGGATTCTCCAACCTCCTGCTTTATTCCCAGGAGGCTTAGCGCATGTTTCAATTTGTCTTTCTGGATATAGAACCTCATCAAAAACTTTCTTGAGAGGTCTTCAAAACTGGTGACTGACCTCGGAGGGAGGCTGTCAAACCACTTCATCGCTGCTTTCGATAGGGTGGTCGGGAAAGCTTTGCATCGCGTAGCGTTGGAAGCATCAGCCAGGTACATCCGACTTTTGAAATTGCTTAAGTGATGCTTCGGATCCGTGGTTCCGTCATAGAGGTCCATATCGGGGCTTTTGAAGTTCCTCGGAACTTTTGCCCTCATTATGTCCTCGCTGAAAGGATCCTCCCCTCCTAGGGGAGGTTCTTCTCGTTCGTCACGGGAGTTCCGACCTTTGAGGAAGGATTCTAACTTCAAGAGTTTTCTTTCTAACTCTTTTCGTCGTTCCATCTTCTCTTTTAGGTTCTTCTTAGTCTCCCTTTGTCGCTCCCGTTCCTGTTCTAACTGTTCCAGGCGACTTTGGTGGACGTGGACTAGTCCCATGAGTTCAATTGCATGGGATGGTCCATCTTTCTCCGATTCGCGCCCTTCTGAAGAATTCACCTTCGGATTTTTGACTCCGGAGGTACCTTCTCTGTGCTGATCGTTGGTTTCCTGGTGAAGGGTCAAATCTGCGTCATTATTTCCGGTGTCCAGATTCTCTTGTTCAGAATCTGATTCCACATGACCCTCTTCGGGGGATCTGTCTGCCATCACTGGTTGATCTCTCGGGTCCCCGGCAACGGCGCCAATGTTACGATGGGTAACCGGAGATTAATGGATTGGATGGCGTTGGTTGGCCCAATCGTTTGAAAGAGGAGGCCTTCGAGTGGATCTGCACTTTGGGGGCCTCCGCCCGACTTGTGTGCATGAAAGAATGGGGGGTGGTACCTGCAAAGACACTCCAATGCCTAAGTCAGCAAGAGTGTAAGCAGGTCTAGAGAGTATTGAGACTTAGAGATACCTGAGGAATGTCAGTGTATTTATAGTGGTGAACCAATAACCACCGTTGGAGTAGTGCCACTTATTTAGGGTGTTAACCGTCCCTTTATCTTGGGGAGGTTAATATATGGATACTGGAAGTGGTTAGAGAGATTTTAGGGGCAGTTACTCATCTGAATGAGTGCTTATCTGCCAGCTAACCCTCGTTCCCAACTTCTTTAGAACAAGTCGTGGTGAGTGCCGACTTCGTAAGACGAAGGTCGGTGCCGGGTGAGGCTCAATCCGTGGGATTAGGCCTTTTGTTTGGATTTGGGCCTTTACTATTGGGTCAGGGTATGAACAACATTATTAATATATTTGTTTCTTCTATATTCACCTATTTTTTTTTGTTTTTTGTACAGGAATATATATAAATTTTATTTGTTGCAATGGAGTACATAAAATTTTGAAATATAATTTAAGTATAAAAGATTTCATATTATAGTAGAATAGAGGTAACCGTGTTAATAGTGGGCAGTTTAATGGTTTCCAAGTAAACGTGTTAATTCTTATCATTTAAAATGGACTAAAATTAATCAAACATATCCATTTTAATCTCTTTTACTAACTCTTTTATGTACTAATTGCATGCCAAAAATTTGGATTATTGATATTATTAATATTTTTTAATATTTTTTAATTTTAAAAAAAATACATATATCTCGTTTACAGTGTAAACAAGATAAAATAGAGATATTTATTTCGATAAATACTTTTAAAATTATTTATTTTAATAATTATTCTATTTATTTAATTTATAAAAATAAAAAATCCCATTTCATTGTAGTATTATCCAAAAACAAAGTATGCCAAATAAAAAATGGTAGAAGTATCCTTTATTTTTGTTTAATTATCGCTTTTCCTGTAAGTTTTAGATGAGGGCTAGTGTCATTACCATCCAAAATTTAAACGGGCATACACAAGTGAACCATAAGCCTCAGTGCCTCATCACGTGCCTGTTTTCCGCTTATGTGTTACCAGAAAAATTTATTTGTCTTCTTTCAAACTTTTTAAAAAAGGTAATTATTCTAGTACGATTATTAATATACATGTATTAGTATGATATAAAAAATTGAAAAATAATTTTCTTCAGTTACTTGATTTTGATTTTTTTTAGATTATTAAAATGATATGATTTGAATTTAATTTTAACTTTTTATTAAAAAAGTTTTTTGTTATAGTAATTTATTTAGTCATTTAATAAAAAATATTTATAAAAATATATTTAACCTTTTTATAATTATTTATGAAGATATTTTTGTATATATAATAATATGATATTTTAAAAAAATAAATAAATAATATTAACAAAAATAAATATAATCTACATAATAAATTTTTATTTATTCATTTTTATATCATACTAATATATATAAATTAGTGATCGTATTCTAAATTTGTCATTTGTTATTTTTTTGTAAAAATTATTTATCTTATTTCTAAATTTTAAGGGTCTTAATTAGGTAGTTTATGAACAACATATTCTATGTTGATCGATATTATATTATTTTTTTGTTAAGACATTGCCTCAGATTTTTTATTTAAATAAATAAATTAATTATAACAATTATCGAATAAATAATTTAAAAAATATTTATCGAAGTAAATCTCTTATCTCGTTTACACTGTAAACGAGATAATTTTGTATTTATCTCGTTTACAGTGTAAATGAAATATATATACATTTCGTTTACACTGTAAACGAGATAAATATATCGTTTACATTGTAAACGAGATACCTGTATTTTTTTAAAAAAAATTAAAAATAATAAAAAAATTAATATTATTAATTTTTTAGCATGCAATTAGTAGGATATGTTTGATACTCAAAAAAGTTGATGGGAATATGGGATAGTGGGAAGAGAATGGAAACGATTATCTCTCACGTTATCTCGTACTAGAGATAACTGTTTCAATTCTCTCCCCATAATTATTCTATCAATGTCTTCTAACAATTGACAAACAATTATTTTTATTTTTTAAATTTAAATCAATCCAATTGAATCATAATTTAATTATTTTTAAAATTAAATTAAACTTAATTATAACTTACTTTGTTATATAAACTAGTGTTAAACCCGTGCGATGCACGGGCTTATATTTAAATTTGATAAGTTAAATTAAAAATAATATTTTATACCTATATATTTTTTAAAGTTAGTATAACACTATTATCGTCGTTATATAATAAACGTGTTAAATATGTTGTTTTATCTTTATTCAAAGTAAAATATAAATAGAAGAGTTTGAAGTTTGTAATATTCTTGAACCATAAGGAGGGAGACATGAAAAAAATAAAAACATATATAATTGTAATAATAGCATGTTAATTTTACACTAAATTTTTTTTATCAAAAAGCTAATAAAAATTTATCGACAACCTAGTATCTTACTAACTTTATTAGAGAAGCAATTGGCATAGGATGTTGCTCCTTGTTACACATTTCATTTCAAATCTGAAAAATGAGTTATAGATAAATTATTAATATCTATAGTAAATATTTGTACAAAAGTATAAATCATAACATGCTATTAAAGTGAAAATAATATTATTCTTACCTAAATATTATTAAAAACCTCTTTGAACACGACATTTGTTGTTGATAACTTTGGATTACCGTCTTCGTCTAGAATTAAAACCCTGAGGCCACTGCGACTCTTAACTCTTGACAAAGCAACATAGAGTTGTCTATGGGTGAACACTGATTTTGGCAAATAAAGTCCTACATGTGATAATGATTGACCCTGACTCTTGTTAATGGTCATTGCAAAGCATACTGTTAATGAAAATTGTCTCTGTTGGAACTTAAATGGCAATCCTGAATATGAAGGGATCAAGTTCATTATTGGAATGTACACTTTATCTCCAATATTTATATCGGTCACTATCGTCGCTCCAATTACGTTGCTGCCAAGTTCGTTAACTATTAATCTTGTCCCGTTGCATAAACCCGAAGTCTGGTCTATGTTTCAGAGTAGCATTACAGCGACTCCTGGCTTCAAAGTCAACTTGTGATTGAGTAGTCCCGAACATTTGATGTCATTTAGGAACTCTGGTGTGAACCACTCTTGTTGTACATCTTCATTCTCATCAGCTTGACATATTGTGTTAGAGCTCAAATACTCATTTTCTATCCCTGGAAAGATTGTCAAGACAAAATCGTTTACCTTCTCGACACTCTCAAGCGTGGGTGCAAGAATTGCCCTACTCTGAAAATACCTGTAATCTGACATATTTTGTAACAAATTTGGATATGCAAAGTCTACCAAATGGTCATCAGTAGTTGTAATTAATAGATCATCTGGAATTTCAACTTCTGATTCATCACCAACAACAGAGCCAATATTTACATTTCCAACATCAAGTATCCAATTAGCAAATCTCTTCATTTCACCTTCATCTTGATCCGAAGAAGACATTAGAAGCCTCATATTCGTATGCAGTTTCAGAACCTTACAAAATGACCAGAGATGGGATGAGTTAATAGCAGATGCCAATATATCGTGTCTACTTCCTTTCGGAATCACCGGAAGTATCTGTCTGAAATCACCTCCTAGAATAACAACATTACCACCAAATGGTTTATGTGTCTTATGTTGATCGGTAACTGACATAAGATCCCTGAGCGTCCGATCAAGTGCTTCAAAGCACATTTTATTGAGAATTGGAGCTTCATCCCAAATTATTAAGCTACTTTGGATGAGCAGCTCAGCCTTCAAACTGCCATGCTTGATGTTGCAAGTAGATTCATCAGTAATTCTAATGGGTATTGAAAATCTAGAATGAGTCGTTCTGCCACCAGGTAGGAGTAAAGAAGCAATTCTACTGGATGCGACATTTAAAACAATCTTTCTTCTAGACCGAATAGTAGAAGAAAGTCCATTCCAAATAAATATCTTACCACACCCACCATGCCCATAAAGAAGTAAAAATCACCAGAGTCTGTAATAACAGCATTGAGTATCTCATCAAATACTAACCTTTGCTCATGAGTCATCTTTTGTTTAGGTTAACATACATAAATTTTTATTTTGAGCATATAACTTTGTTTGTTTAATACATACATTTCAATTTTGAGTATATATATATATTCCAGCAAATGTAATAATGTAAGAAAAAAAGTTTTATAATAGAAAAGAATAAGAGAGATTTTGACAAGAATTAAAGGTGAGAGATAATTTTTTTGAAAAAATTTTTAAGAAGAAAAGATACAATTACTAATTTTTTGATTGTCAATTACATTTCTATTAAAATTAGTAGTATCAAAAAATATTTTAAATTTAATATTATCAAGAAAAAATAAAAAAATTATATAAGGACTAATTTGATTAATTTTTAAAATTTTAGGGATGAAAATAACTTACGTCTGAACTTTCAAGGACTATTTTGATTATAAATAACTTTTTTACATGTCAAGTGCCATGTGGCATGCCACGTGTCACTGACCTGACACGTGGCATACCAGGTATCACTAATCTGACATGTCAACCAATCATCTTGTGACACGTGGCATTAGCCCTCCACGTCATCATATGCCACGTGGCACTTAACGTGACACATCATCATCCAACTAACGGAAAGACTAACGTGACCAATCTTGTATCTTTCGGGGACGATTTTGATTATCTTTATCTTTCGAGAACCAAAATGGAGATCGGGTATCTTTCAGGGATGATTTTGGCTATTTACTCGAATTTAATTTATAAATAACTTATTAAAAATTACACTAAAAGATAACAAGTCTTTTGATATTTTAAAATTACCCCATATAAAATTTGAGAACTAAACCCTGGTCACAGCTGCTTGCTGTTGGAAGACCTTCGTGACCCTAGTGCTTCTTCCTTTACGCTCTTCCGCACCTGGTACCTTCCAGTTTCAACCCAATTTCTTGATTTCATCCAAATTCTCCCGATTCTCGATGCTTTTTTCTTCTGATTCAACCGAATTTCTTTGAATTCGTTTCAGACGCAATGCCTCTTCAGTTCTTCCGAGATTCTTCTCCGCGCCATGGCTCTCCCTGCTCATCTACTCTCCACTAGCTCAGATCGAATTTTCAGATTTTAATGAGATAAAATTATTCAAATATTGTATGCATTTATGTGGTTGTTTAATATTTTTGTTATTAGTTTATAACGATTTTGTTTTTTAGATTGTGGCTCCAGTAACTCTGGCTGATGAAGAGATTGACCCTGAACAAGGTGCAAGTCAGTTGGATCGCATGTCATTATGTTCTATGCAGAACCCTGACATCCTAAGTGTTAATCAACTTTTAGAATCGGTAAAAATTTATACACTTTTATATTTCGGGCTAGCTGATTGGCTATTTGATTATTTTCTCTACTGTTAAAGATATGCTAAGAGAATTATGGTATGGGCAGGTTTTGGAAACTGTACGGCAAGTGGCAAGTCTCCCCATTTCTTCAGCTCTAGTACCTTATGACCAAATGAAGAACCAATGTAAGGCACTTGTTACAGGAAAACAACAAAAGATGTCAGTTCTTCGAAGTTTCAAACACCAGCAAGAGACTAGAGTGTTTGTTCTTTCAATTGATTATGAAATAAAAGTTCTCCCTCTGACAACTAAGGATAGGATGTTTTTACCATAATACAATGCGAAAGAACAAAGTTTTCTTTAGGATCTGTTGCTGAATGTTCTCATTAGTGTTTTAGTAGCTTTAGACTATGTGCTTCATTATCAGGATTCACACCCAATGAGAAAACTTTCTATCTATTTAGATGATGCTCTTAACTTAGTATTATTTAAAGTTTCAACTGATCCAGTTAATTAAGAGATGATTTATACAAAGTTAATTGAGGTATATGTAGAGGTCATGAATATTCTATAGACATGATTCACAATAGGATAATATGGTGTCATGTGATGGCTTTAGCCGTATCTACTTAGTGGGAAGGTTTTGGTTTTATTGTTGTATAGGTGCAGTAGCCAATAGGCAAGGCATGTAGTTAATTTATTTATCTATCGCTGTTATGTGTTGTGTTTCTAATATCAAAATAATTGTGTGTATATATTTAATTTGTAGGGCAACAATCAAACCATTGATCTTTCATTTTTAGTATTCTTTTCATTATATATGTGGTTTTTCGGATCAAATATTGAAATTTGAGAATTTATTCTGCAGAATGATTAGATTTACCATAGATAAATTTCTGCTGTATACTTAATCTATTGAAACCAATTTTTAAACAACAATGCTTGTCTTGGGGAAGCATTTCTGAAAAGAGCCACTATTCTATGTTTTCAACTTACGAGTATGACTCCATCAAAGTGTATTATGAGATTTCTCCAATGCTTAACTGACAGAATTGCTCAAACTCAAAGTATGATTCCCTATTATTGATTCTGGTACTACAAATCATATAACTTCAAATCTTTTAAATTTTGTTTCTTATACAAAAATTAAACCTATTATTGTTCATATAACTGATTTTGGTACTTGGATAATTGATTCTGGTGCTACAGATCATATAACTTCAAATCTTTCAAATTTTGTGTCTTATGCAAAAATTAAACCTATTATTTTTTATATGCCAAATGGTTCGCAAGTCATTGCACAATATAAAGGTGTTGTTAAATTTTTAACATCTTTATTTTTGAATGATTTCTTGTATTTGCCAATGTTTCACTTCAATTTAATTTTTGTTTCAAAAATTACCTCTATGCTTCATTGTGATCTTACTTTTTCTCAATATTCTTGTCTTCTATAGGAATGGAACATATTGAGGACGATTGGTTTGGGTAAATTAAGAGAAGCATTGTGCATCCTTAAAACAGCCTTTGACACTACTAATAACACCACCATACCATTACATTCAATAAATTTCACGCACCATCAACACACAACATCTTCTAAGTTATGGCATCTCTGTTTAGGACATCTTTCTAGACAAAGACTCAATTTCTTACATAGGTAATATCCTTTTATTTCATCTCATCAAAATGAAATTTGCGATGTATGTCACCTTTCTAAGCAAAGAAAACTTTCTTTTTCACTAAGTTTGAGTCATGCAAATTCTAATTTTGAATTATTGCACTCTGATATTTGGGGACCATTTAGAACTACTTCTATTCATTATCGTAAATATTTTTTAATCATTATAGATGAGTTTAGCTGATTCACTTGGGTTGTTTTATTAAAGTCTAAAAGTGAGGTCTCACAACACATTTTAAAATTTTATTGCTTTAGTAGAAACTCAACTTGATTCAAAAGTTAAAATTGTTCGTTCTAATAATGGTCCTGAATTTTTACTTACTGAACTTTATTCATCAAAAGGGATCATTCATCAATGAAGTTGTATTGAAACACCTCAACAAAATGGTAGAGTAGACAAAAATATCAAAATATTTTAAATGTTGCAAAAGCTCTCATGTTTCAATCCAATTTACCTCTTAATTTTTGGTCTTATGCTATCAATCATGCAGTTTATTTAATAAATCGGGTTCCATCATCCGTTTTAAAATTTAAAACCCTTTTGAAGTTTTATATAATAAATCACCTAATTACAATTATTTAAAGGTTTTTGGATGCTTATATTTTGTTTCTACTCTTACCAACATTCATTCAACATTTGATCCGCGGGCATACAAACCCCTTTTTCATGAATTAACTTTTCTTTTAGTCACCAAAAGCCCAAAACCTCTTCAGCCTACTACACCTATTCTTAACCCAAATTCTCTCTCCTTACCTACTGGACAACACACACCAATCCATTACTATTGATCCCCCTACCCAATATGCTACTTCCCATCATCTTCACCCTAATACCATTTTTCCAAAAAACCCTACTTCAATTCCATCTTCATCAATGTATTCAACCCCTTCTCCCTCTCTTCCCGCTTCTTTCCCGTCCTGTCATATTGAACCTCACACCACAACAACTCACTCACATACATCTTCTCCACCTACCCCCAACTCCTTTATACTAACTCCTCCTGACCAAGAATCCCTCCTTTCCTCCACTGATTTGACCGTTTCCTCTCCTTCACCTCCAACGCCACCTCGCCGGAGCCAACGACCGACTAAGCCGCCCACTTATCTTTCCGATTACTTAAGCAATACTTCTCTTACTCCACAAACTTCTTCATCCTCAATGTCAAGATATCCAATTTCTTATGTTTTCTCCCTCTCCTCTCTGTCTCTTTCTCACAGATCATATATCTCATCCTTGCATTCTGAGCATGAACCAAAGACGTTTCGGGAAGCCAATGGAGTTTTTCATTGGCGTCTAGCCATGTAGAAAGAACTTGCTACATTAAAATCAAATCAGACCTGGCTCATTGTAGATTGTCCTCAGCAAGTAAAACCAATTGGTTGTCGTTGGGTATACAAAATCAAACGCCAATCAGATGGATCAATCGAGCGTTACAAAGCCTGTTTAGTTGCCAAGGGTTTCACCCAAACAGAGGGTGTGGATTTTTTCGAAATATTCTCCCCGGTTGTCAAACCTGCGATTATCCGGATTGTTCTCGCTCTAGCTTCCATTCGACGATGGCCTATACAGCAGCTAGACGTAAACAATGCCTTTTTACATGGTGATTTGTCTGAAGTTGTATATATGGAACTCCCTCCTAGTCTCTCTGGTCAGTCCAAACAATGTTGCCGGCTTCTCAAGTCTCTGTATGGTCTACGACAATCAAGCCGTATGTGGTATGAGAAGCTTTCTGTTCTACTTATTTCTTGTGGGTATCAACAATCCATTTTTTATTATAGCTTGTTTATGAAGTTAAAGGCAGCAAAGTTTGTATCTTGTTGATTTATGTGGAAAACATTGTACTTACTGGTAATTCAGTTTCTGAAATGGCAGCAATAAAAAAAATTTTGAATGATCATTTTAAAATTAAGGATTTGGGAACTTTGAAGTATTTTTTGGGTATTGAAGTTGTTCATTCCAATTCAGGAATTTCCTTATCCCAGCATAAATATTGTTTAGACTTGTTATCTAATTGTGGTCTTTTGGGAGCCAAACCTGCTGGGGTTCCAATGGATACTACTACTAAGCTTTCACAAGATGATAGTTCCTTGCTGCAAGATCCTTTTATTTATCAACGGTTGGTTGGCCGACTCATCTATTTAACCACCACTCGGCCAGATATTACTTATGCTACCCAACAATTGAGTCAGTTCATGGCCACCCCAACTTAGAACCACTATAACGCAGTCTTGCATGTTCTTCAATATCTCAAGAACAGCCCAGGGAGAGGGCTTTTCTTTCCCAGGAGTTAATCCCTTCAGATTTTTTGTTTTAGTGATTCTGATTGGGCCGGGTGTCCAGATATGTATCGATCTTTGACTGGCTACTACTTTTTTCTAGGAGAGTCCCTTATTTCCTAGAAAACAAAGAAACAGGCCACTATTGCATGCTCATTAACTGAAGCAGAGTATTGTGCTCTTGCTAATACCACCTGTGAACTCTTATGGATATTGAATTTGTTGGGTTTCCTTCATGTTTCTTGTGATAGACCACCTGTTTTATTCTACGATAATCAGAGTGCTCTTCATATAGCTGTCAAACCCATTTTTCACGAGCGTACCAAGTATTTGGAAGTTGATTGTCATCTGGTACCTCAAAAGGCATAGGCTGGGGTAATAAAGTTGCTGCCAGTCCCTTTCTCTGGTCAACTTGCAGATATTTTTACTAAGCCTTTCTACACCAACTTATCCAAGAAGGGGATTCTTGACGTAAACCATCCTCCATCTTGCGGGGGCATATTAAACAAATCTCCATCAACCTAACATATTAACAACACAAAAGATATTTAACAAGTAGTAGAGAGTTAGTAGTTAGTAGATGAATATTTATGAAGTTAGTTGGTAATATCATTATAAATAGCATGACTCTTGTATCATGTAAAACATAACTTCAATACATATTTATCATTTTCTTTAATACTATTCTCTACTTTTTTTCTTGTTCTTTTTATCTTATTTACTGAATTGTTGGATTTGGCTTTTATTTGGTGATTAGTTGTTTGTGAGTTGTGAGGATGTGGTATGAGATATTTAGAAGTGAATGATTGTATGAGAAGGTGATACGAGCTTGGTGATTGAGAACGATGAATTGATGAATTGTTGATTGATCGTTTATGATTTATAAATTTATGAATGTATAAACTAATGAAATTTAGGCCGGAGACCGTGAATTTCGAGCTTGAGGCCGAGAAAGGTGAATTTGGTAAGTGTGATGAATTGAATTGATGAGATTTTGATGTGGTTGTGTTTGGGTTAGTATTGGTTGAAATCGATTATTGATAAGATGAGAGTTGATAAATTATGAATGAAGATTGTTAATTTGAATAGATAGAAAGGTAGAGGATGAAGAAAATGTATGTTGAGATTAATTTGGGGTGAATTGGTATGGTTTTGAATTGGTTTGGATTGTGAACCTCTTGGAAATGAGTAATTTTGGTTTTTGGGTAGAAACTCATTTTTCGCCAATTTTAGCGGGGCGTAACTCGGTTCTCAGAGTTGGAAATTCAATGAAAATAGATTCTTATAAAAATTGGTTTAATAATCTTTCCAATGGTTTAAGAATGGTTGAAAAATGAATTTCGAGTAAAAAGTTATAAATGTTTAAAGTTTGGGTGAAAAAACTGAATTCTACAGCATATCAGCTTTTTGAAAACCTGGTATGCATGCATATGCGAAAACATGCATGTGTACGCGAGCATTTGATTCGGCCAATTGCATTTGCGTACGTGAGATGGGTGATGAGCGGATAATTTGTATACTTTTTGGCATTGTTTTTAGTATGTTTTTGATATGATATAGTTAGTTTTTAGTATATTTTTATTAGTTTTTAATTAAAATTCACTTTTCTGGACTTTACTATGAGTTTGTGTGTTTTTCTGTGATTTCAGGTATTTTCTGGCAGAAATTGAGGGACCTAAGCAAAAATCTGATTCTGAGACCAAAAAGGACTGCAGATGCTGTTGGATTCTGACCTCCCTGCATTCGAAGTGGATTTTCTGGAGCTACAGAAGCCCAATTGGCGCGCTCTCAACGGCGTTGGAAAGTAGACATCCTGGGCTTTCCAGCAATATATAATAGTCCATACTTTGCCCAAGATTTGATGGCCCAAACCGGCGTTCAAAGTCACCTCAAGGAATTCCAGCGTTAAACGCTGGAACTGGCACCCAAATGGGAGTTAAACGCCCAAACTGGCACCAAAGCTGGCGTTTAACTCCAAGAAGAGTCTCTACACGAAATTTCTTCATTGCTCAGCCCAAGCACACACCAAGTGGGCCCGGAAGAGGATTTTTATGTCATTTACTCATTTCTGTACACCCTAGGCTACTAGTTTCTTATAAGTAGGACCTTTTACTATTGTATAGAAATCTTTGGATCACTTTTAGATCTCTAGATCATCTTTGGACATTTTAGTTCTTAGATCATTGGGAGGCTGGCCATTCGGCCATGCCTAGACCTTATGCTTATGTATTTTCAACGGTGGAGTTTCTACACACCATAGATTAAGGTGTGGAGCTCTGCTGTACCTCGAGTATTAATGCAATTACTATTGTTCTTTCATTCAAATTCCGCTTGTTCTTTATCCAAGATATCACTTGTTCTTCAACATGATGAAGGTGATGATTGACGCCCATCACCATTCTCACTCATGAACAAAGTGACTGACAACCACTCTTGTTCTACAAGCATTTGAGGCTTGGTGAATATCTCTTGGATTCCTGATTGCACGATGCATGGTTGATCGCCTGACAACCGAGTGCTCGCCTGACAAACGAGCCAACCATTTCGTGAGATTAGAGTCTTCGTGGTATAGGCAAGAACTGATGGCAGCATTCAAGAGAATCCGGAAGGTCTAACCTTGTCTGTGGTATTCTGAGTAGGATTCAATGATTGAATGACTGTGACGTGCTTCAAACCTGTAACCTACTGGGCGTTAGTGACAGACGCAAAAGAGTTATTCTATTCCGGTAGGGGAGGGAACCACACCGGTGATTGGCAGCACTGTGACAGAGTGTGTGCATTAGCTTTCACTGCGAGGATGGGAGGTAGCTGCTGACAACAGTGAGACCCTATACGAGCTTGCCATGGAAAGGAGTAAGAAGGGATGGATGAAGACAGTAGGAAAGCAGAGAGACGGAAGGGAAGGCATCTTCATGCGCTTATCTGAAGTTCCTACCAATGAATTACATAAGTATCACTATCTTTATCTTTTATGTTATTTTCGTTCATCACCATATATATCTGAGTTTGCCTGACTAAGATTTACAAGATGACCATAGCTTGCTTCAATACTAACAATCTCCGTGGGATCGACCCTTACTCACGTAAGGTTTATTACTTGGACGACCCAGTGCACTTGCTGGTTAGTTGTGCGAAGTTGTGTAATGCCATGGTATTGGGCTACCACGTTTTTGGAGCTATTACCAGGGATTATGAGAGTTGTGAAAAAGTATAGTTCACAATTTCACGCACCAAGTTTTTGGCGCCGTTGCCGGGGATTGTTCTAGTTTTGAGCAAGCCTTTGGTAACATCAGTGCCAAGATCCGGCAACAACATCAATTTTTTTTTGGTGTTATTGCCCGGGATTGTTCAGGCTGGACAACTGACGGTTCATCTTGTTGCTTAGATTAGGTATTTTTTTTTTCGAAATTCTTGAAGATGAATTCTAGAGTTTCATGATGATTTGTTGAAATCTGGCTGGCTGAGAAGCCATGTCTAATCTGATTGGACCGAGGTTTCAACTTATCACCACAAGAGCTTGTTGATTTCGTATCAATCTTGCTTTTGGAGCAGTGATTTGCTAAGGCTTGGCTGACCTTTGGTCATGTCTAGTGTTTTGGACCGAAGCTTTCTTTGAAAGCTTGGCTGGCTGTGAAGCCATGTCTAATTCCTGGACCGGAGTCTTAGACTAGCATTGCACTGATTCCTGGAATTCTCATTAAGGATTTTGATACCTTTTCCCACTTAATTTTCGAAAAAATACAAAAAAAAATTTTACAAAATAATAAAATTCAAAAATATTTCTTGTTTGAGTCTAGTGTCTCATCCTAAGTTTGGTGTCAATTGCATGCATTCATATGTCTTAGTGATCTTCAAGATGTTCTTGATGATTCACTTGCTCTGATCTTTGAATTCTATTGACTTGAGTATTTTGTGTGTCTCATATGCATTTTCAGTTCATTAGTGTCAGTAGTATACAAACTGCTAAGTTTGGTGTCTTGCATGCATTGTTATTTGATTCTTGTTGCATTTTAATTATTAAAAATCCAAAAATATTTTTAATTTGTGTCTTTTCAAGTCAATGATACAAGGGATTGAAGATTCAGAACACACTGCAGAGGAATTATACAGAAAAAGCTGAGCATTCAAAAATGCCCAGTGAAGAAGGCAGACTGGCGTTTAAACGCCAGCCAGGGCACCTGGTTGGGCGTTTAACGCCCAAAGAGGTAGCATTTTGGGCGTTAAACGCCAGAATGTATACCATTCTGGGCGTTTAACGCCAGGATGGTGCTAGGGGGAAGATTTTGTTTTCAAATCAATTTTTTTTTCAAGTTTTCAAAGTTTTTCAAAATCAAATCTTTTTCAAATCATATCTTTTCAATCAAATGTTTTCAAAATCAATTTCTTTCCTTTTTCAAAGATACTTACTAACAATTAATGATTTGATTGAACATTTTTTTTTTGCCTTTTCTGTTGAGGAAGGTTTTATGTTTGAATCATATCTTTTCTTGTTAGGCAAGTCATTAATTTTTAAAATCATATCTTTTCAAATTGTTTTCAAATCATATCTTCTCAATCACATCTTTTTAAAACCATAACTTTTCAATTAAATCTTTTTAACTACATCTTTTTCAAAATAGTTTTCAATCAAATCTTTTTAATTTCTAATTTCAAAATCTTTTTCAAAAATCACTTGATTTCTTTTTCACTTTGAATTTTCGAAAATTATCAATCAAATTTTCAAAATGTTTTCAAAATCTTTTAAATGAATTTTCGAAAATTCTCTTCCCTCCTTCCCACATCCTTCTGTTTATGAAGTACCACTCCTTCTAAATGCACAATTCGAACCTTATCTAATTAAAGTTCGAATTCTTCTTCTCCTTCTTCTTTCTATTTCTCTTTTCCTCTGACATTTCAAGGAATCTCTATACTGTGACATAGAGGATTCCACATTTTCTTTTTCTCTTCTCTTTCATATGAGCAGGAGCAGAGACAAAGGCATTCTTGTTGAAGCTGATCCTGAACCCGAAAGGACCTTGAAGAGAAAGCTAAGAGAAGCCAAAGCACAACTCTCTTTAGAGGACCTGACCGAATTCTTCAAAGAAGAAGAACCCATGGCAGCCGAAAACAACAACAATGCCAACAATGCAAGGAAGGTGCTGGGTGACTTTACTGCACCTACTCCCGACTTCTATGGGAGAAGCATCTCTATCCCTGCCATTGGAGCAAACAACTTTGAGCTTAAGCCTCAATTAGTTTCTCTAATGCAACAGAATTGCAAGTTCCATGGACTTCCAATGGAAGATCCTCATCAGTTTTTAGCTGAATTCTTGCAAATCTGTGACACAGTCAAGACTAATGGGGTTAACCCTGAGGTCTATAGACTGATGCTATTCCCTTTTGCTGTAAGAGACAGAGCTAGAATATGGTTGGATTCTCAACCTAAAGAAAGCCTGGACTCTTGGGAAAAGCTAGTCAATGCCTTCTTGGCAAAGTTCTTTCCACCACAAAGATGGAGTAAGCTTAGAGTGGAAGTCCAAACCTTCAGACAGAAGGATGGAGAATCCCTCTATGAAGCTTGGGAAAGATACAAACAATTAATCAGAAGATGTCCTTCAGACATGCTTTCTGAATGGAGCATCATAGGTATTTTCTATGATGGTCTCTCTGAACTATCTAAGATGTCCTTGGATAGCACTGCTGGAGGATCTCTTCATCTGAAGAAGACGCCTGCAGAAGCTCAAGAATTGATTGAAATGGTGGCAAATAACCAATTCATGTACACTTCTGAAAGGAATCCTGTGAACAATGGGACTAGTCAGAAGAAAGGAGTTCTTGAGATTGACACTCTGAATGCCATATTGGCTCAGAACAAGATATTGACTCAACAAGTCAATTTGATTTCTCAAAGTCTGTCTGGAATGCAAAATGCACCAAACAGTACTAAGGATGCTTCATCTGAGGAAGAAGCTTATGATCCTGAGAACCCTTCCATGGAAGAGGTGAATTACCTAGGAGAACCCTATGGAAATACCTACAATTCTTCATGGAGAAATCACCCAAATCTCTCATGGAAGAATCAAGAGAGACCTCAACAAGGTTTCAATAACAATAATGGTGGAAGAAACAGGTTTAGCAATGGCAAGCCTTTTCCATCATCTTCTCAGCAACAGACAGAGAGTTCTAAGCAGAATACTTCTGACTTAGCAACAATGGTCTCTGATCTAATAAAGACCACTCAAAGTTTCATGAATGAAACAAGGTCCTCCATCAGAAATTTGGAAGGACAAGTGGGTCAGCTGAGCAAGAAAGTTACTGAACTCCCTCCTAGTACTCTCCCAAGTAATACAGAAGAAAATCCAAAAGGAGAGTGCAAGGCCATCAACATGGCCGAATATGGAGAGGAAAGAGAGGAAGAAGACGCCACTGAGAAAGACCTCAGTGGGCGTGCACCACTCTCCTCTGAGTTCCTCAATGAGGAACCTTGGGAATCTGAGGCTCAAAATGAGACCATAGAGATTCCATTGGACTTACTTCTGCCATTCATGAGCTCTGATGAGTATTCTTCCTCTGAAGAGGATGAGTATGTTACTAAAGAGCAAGTTGCTAAATACCTTGGAGCAATCATGAAACTAAATGACAAGTTATTTGGAAATGAGACTTGGGAGGATGAACCTCCCTTGCTCACCAAAGAACTGGATGACTTGTCTAGGCAGAAACTGCCTCAAAAGAGGCAGGATCCTGGGAAGTTTTCTATACCTTGTACCATAGGCACCATGACCTTCAAGAAGGCCTTGTGTGACTTAGGGTCAAGTGTAAACCTCATGCCCCTCTCTGTAATGGAGAAATTAGGGATCTTTGAGGTGCAAGCTGCAAGAATCTCATTAGAGATGGCAGACAATTCAAGAAAACAAGCTCATGGACTTGTAGAGGATGTTCTGGTTAAAGTTGAAGACCAGTACATTCCTACTGATTTCATAGTCCTAGAGACTGGGAAGTGCATGGATGAATCCATCATCCTTGGCAGACCCTTCCTAGCCACAGCAAAGGCTGTGATTGATGTTGACAGAGGAGAGTTAATCATTCAAGTGAATGAAAAATCCTTGGTGTTTAAGGCCCAAGGATATCCCTCTGTCATCATGGAGAGGAAGCATGAAGAGCTCCTCTCAAAACAGAGCCAAACAGAGCCCCCACAGTCAAACTCTAAGTTTGGTGTTGGGAGGCTACAACCAAACTCTAAGTTTGGTGTTGAAACCCCACATTCAAACTCTAAGTTTGGTGTTGGGAGGTTTCAACACGGTTCTGAGCATTTCTGAGGCTCCATGAGAGCCCTATGTCAAGCTAATGACATTAAAGAAGCGCTTGTTGGGAGGCAACCCAATGTTTTATAATTAATTATTTTCTTTTGTTATTTTATCTTTTTTTGTAGGTTGATGATCATAAGAAGTCACAAAAACAATGAAAAAAGCAAAAACAGAATGAAAAACAGGAAGAAAAACAGCACACCCTGGAGGAGAAGAAACTGGCGTTCAAACGCCAGTAATGCTAGCTGTTGGGCGTTTAATGCCCAGTCTGGCACCATTCTGGGCGTTTAACGCCAGAAAGGGGCACCAGACTGGCGTTAAACGCCAGTAAAGGGCAAGAACCTGGCGTTAAACGCCAGGAATGGGCACCAGCCCAGCGTTTAACGCCAGAAATGGCTCAAAACGTGATTTTGAGCAACATTTGGTGCAGGGATGACTTTTCCTTGACACTACAGGATCTGTGGACCCCACAGGACCCTACCATCACTCTCTCTCTTCTTCCCCCATTCACCAATCACTTCAACACCTCTTCCCCAAAAACCCCTCACCTATCAAATCCCATCTTTCTCTTCACCACTCACATCCATCCTTCATAAAACCCCACCAACCTCACCCTTCAAATGCAAACCACTTTCCCTCCCAAACCCACCCATAATGGCCGCACCATTCACCCCCTTCTCTCCTATAAATACCCTTCTTCAACTCTTCATTTTCACACAACCTAAACACCCTTTCTTCTCCCTCTTTGGCCGAATACACCACCATCTCCCTCTTCTTCATTTCTTCTTATTCTACTCTCTTCTTTCTTCTTTTTCTCGAGGACGAGCAAACATTTTAAGTTTGGTGTGGTAAAAGCGTTGCTTTTTCATAACCATTTATGGCATCCAAGGCCGGAGAACCCTCTAAAAAGAGGAAAGGGAAGGCAAAAGCTTCCACCTCCGAGTCATGGGAGATGGATAGATTCCTCTCAAGGGTGCATCAAGACCACTTCTATGAAGTTGTGGCCTTGAAGAAGGTGATCTCCGAGGTCCCCTTTTCACTCAAAAAGGGTGAATATCCGGAGATCCGCCATGAGATCCGAAGAAGAGGTTGGGAAGTACTCACCAACCCCATTCAACAAGTCGGAATCTTGATGGTTCAAGAGTTCTATGCCAATGCATGGATCACCAAGAACCATGACCAAAGTGTGAACCCGAATCCAAAGAATTATCTCACTATGGTTCGGGGGAAATACTTGGATTTTAGTCCGGAGAGTGTGAGGGTGGCGTTCAACTTGCCTATGATGCAAGGAGATGAGCATCCTTACACTAGAAGGGTCAACTTTGATCAAAGGTTGGACCAAGTCCTCACAGTCATATGTGAAGAGGGCGCACAATGGAAGCAAGATTCAAGAGGAAAACCGGTCCAATTGAGAAGGCATGACCTCAAGCCCATGGCTAGAGGATGGTTAGAGTTCATACAACGCTCAATCATCCCCACTAGCAACCGGTCCGAAGTTACCATAGATCGGGCCATCATGATCCATAGTATCATGATTGGAGAAGAAATAGAGGTTCATGAGGTTATAGCCCAAGAACTCTATAAGGTGGCGGACAAGACCTCCACCTTGGCAAGGTTAGCCTTTCCTCATCTCATTTGTCACCTCTGTTATTCAGTTGGAGTTGACATAGAGGGAGACATTCCCATTGATGAGGACAAGCCCATCACCAAGAAAAGGATGGAGTACACAAGAGATCTCATTCATCATGAGATCCCTGAGATTCCTCAAGGGATGAATTTTCCTCCACAAAACTATTGGGAGCAACTAAACACCTCCCTAGGAGAACTAAGTTCCAATATGGGACAACTAAGGGTGGAGCATCAAGAACACTCCATCATCCTTCATGAAATTAGAGAAGACCAAAGAATCATGAGGGAGGAGCAACAAAGACAAGGAAGAGACATTGAGGAGCTCAAGCACTCCATAGGATCTTCAAGAGCAAGAAAGAGCCGCCATCACTAAGGTGGACCCGTTCTTTGATTTCCTTGTTATTGTTCTTCTGTTTTTCGAATTTTAATGCTTATGTTTATCCATGTTTGTGTCTTGTGATCATTAGTGTCTTAGTGTCTATGCCTTAAAGTTATGAATGTCCTATGAATCCATCACCTTTCTTCAATAAAAACGTGCCTAATTGATAAAAGAAAGAATTGCATGAATTTTGAATTTTATAATAGTTTAATTATTTTGATGTGGTGGCAATATTTTTGTTCTCTGAATGTATGCTTAAACAGTGCATATGTCTTTTGAATTTGTGGTTCATGAATGTTGGCTCTTGAAAGAATGATGAAAAAGGAGACATGTTACTGAGGATCTGAAAAATCAATAAAATGATTCTTGAAGCAAGAAAAAGCATTTCAAAAAAAAAAAAAACCGAAAAAAAAAAACGAAAAAAAGAGAGGAATAAGAGTTGTGATCCAAGGCAATAAGAGTGTGCTTAAGAACCCTGGACACCTCTAATTGGGGACTTTAGCAAAGCTGAGTCACAATCTGAAAAGGTTCACCCAATTATGTGTCTGTGGCATGTATGTATCCGGTGGTAATACTGGAAGACAGAGTGCTTTGGGCCACAGCCAAGACTCAATAAATAGCTATGTTCAAGAATCATCATACTTTACTAAGAGAATCATTAACACTATCTGGATTCTAAGTTCCTAAAGAAGCCAACCATTCTGGATTTCAAAGGATAGAGTGAGATGCCAAAACTGTTCGGAGGCAAAAAGTTAAAAGCCCCGCTCATCTGATTAATACTGATCTTCACAGATGTTTTTGGAATTCATTGCATATTCTCTTCTTTTTATCTTATTTGATTTTCAGTTGCTTGAGGACAAGCAACAAATTAAGTTTGGTGTTGTGATGAGCGGATAATTTGTATACTTTTTGGCATTGTTTTTAGTATGTTTTTGATATGATATAGTTAGTTTTTAGTATATTTTTATTAGTTTTTAATTAAAATTCACTTTTCTGGACTTTACTATGAGTTTGTGTGTTTTTCTGTGATTTCAGGTATTTTCTGGCTGAAATTGAGGGACCTGAGCAAAAATCTGATTCTGAGACCAAAAAGGACTGCAGATGCTGTTGGATTCTGACCTCCCTGCATTCGAAGTGGATTTTCTGGAGCTACAGAAGCCCAATTGGCACGCTCTCAACGGCGTTGGAAAGTAGACATCCTGGGCTTTCCAGCAATATATAATAGTCCATACTTTGCCCAAGATTTGATGGCCCAAACCGGCGTTCAAAGTCACCTCAAGGAATTCCAGCGTTAAACGCTGGAACTGGCACCCAAATGGGAGTTAAACGCCCAAACTGGCACCAAAGCTGGCGTTTAACTCCAAGAAGAGTCTCTACACGAAATTTCTTCATTGCTCAGCCCAAGCACACACCAAGTGGGCCCGGAAGAGGATTTTTATGTCATTTACTCATTTCTGTACACCCTAGGCTACTAGTTTCTTATAAGTAGGACCTTTTACTATTGTATAGAAATCTTTGGATCACTTTTAGATCTCTAGATCATCTTTGGACATTTTAGTTCTTAGATCATTGGGAGGCTGGCCATTCGGCCATGCCTAGACCTTATGCTTATGTATTTTCAACGGTGGAGTTTCTACACACCATAGATTAAGGTGTGGAGCTCTGCTGTACCTCGAGTATTAATGCAATTACTATTGTTCTTTCATTCAAATTCCGCTTGTTCTTTATCCAAGATATCACTTGTTCTTCAACATGATGAAGGTGATGATTGACGCCCATCACCATTCTCACTCATGAACAAAGTGACTGACAACCACTCTTGTTCTACAAGCATTTGAGGCTTGGTGAATATCTCTTGGATTCCTGATTGCACGATGCATGGTTGATCGCCTGACAACCGAGTGCTCGCCTGACAAACGAGCCAACCATTCCGTGAGATCAGAGTCTTCGTGGTATAGGCAAGAACTGATGGCAGCATTCAAGAGAATCCGGAAGGTCTAACCTTGTCTGTGGTATTCTGAGTAGGATTCAATGATTGAATGACTGTGACGTGCTTCAAACCTGTAACCTACTGGGCGTTAGTGACAGACGCAAAAGAGTTATTCTATTCCGGTAGGGGAGGGAACCACACCGGTGATTGGCAGCACTGTGACAGAGTGTGTGCATTAGCTTTCACTGCGAGGATGGGAGGTAGCTGCTGACAACAGTGAGACCCTATACGAGCTTGCCATGGAAAGGAGTAAGAAGGGATGGATGAAGACAGTAGGAAAGCAGAGAGACGGAAGGGAAGGCATCTTCATGCGCTTATCTGAAGTTCCTACCAATGAATTACATAAGTATCACTATCTTTATCTTTTATGTTATTTTCGTTCATCACCATATATATCTGAGTTTGCCTGACTAAGATTTACAAGATGACCATAGCTTGCTTCAATACTAACAATCTCCGTGGGATCGACCCTTACTCACGTAAGGTTTATTACTTGGACGACCCAGTGCACTTGCTGGTTAGTTGTGCGAAGTTGTGTAATGCCATGGTATTGGGCTACCACGTTTTTGGAGCCATTACCAGGGATTATGAGAGTTGTAAAAAAGTATAGTTCACAATTTCGCGCACCAATGGGGCATGCGTACGCGACTTTGTAAAATTTCAGCCATGTGTACGCGAGAGGTGGCATGCATACACATGACCACCAGTTTTGCAGAAAAATATATCTTTGAGTTTTTAACCATTTTTCGAGCCTTCTAAACATCTGTAAATCGAGATGTCTATATGCTAATTTCTTTACCTAAATCTA
Organism: Arachis stenosperma; assembly: GCF_014773155.1. Taxonomy (NCBI): domain Eukaryota; kingdom Viridiplantae; phylum Streptophyta; class Magnoliopsida; order Fabales; family Fabaceae; genus Arachis; species Arachis stenosperma. Next base: position 134,643,937 of record NC_080386.1, on the reverse strand, counting down.
CTTGTGTATTATTTGTTTGTCTTGCATGTATTTGAACAATCGAGAGGTCGCTCATGCTGGTGTCGGTTGACGCTGAGGGTTGTCTTTGATAACATGAAATGATAAAATGATTGAATAATAAAGATGAATATTGAATGAGATGATTTGAGCTCTATGTGTAGATGCAGGAGTGATTCCACTTACTTCGGGTGGAGGTTTGATGTGTTGATATAGAATTACTAAGTTCGAACTATCTAAGGGTTGTTCTGGTTGAAGTTTGGAAAGTTGTAGAGATAACGATAAAAGAGAATTAGAGTAGAATCCCCTTTAACCTTGGCTCTCACCCACTAGAAAAGGTTTAAGCAGTTTCTCTGTGTTGTCCTAAAAGAGACTACTCCTATATTGGTTGATTGTTACCTTGAATTACATTTTCAACATTAGATAATGAATTCACAATGTGTAGCATTATGGGTTGAAATCCAACTTGATGATTGTTTGGTTCCTATAAATGATTGCTTTTGTAATAGTTGTTCTTTAGTTTCCATCGTGAAAAAGTTACGTGAACATGACTTGCTTTTCATTTTTTTTTCTTGGTGGTGATCATAGCTATGAGGATAAGCATAGACATTTCTTTGTAATGTGCAAATTCTAGCCTTTTTATGTTAATTATTTATGTTGAGTGCATGTCTAACTATTTTTCCTTATATATTTGTGTCCATTCAACAGCCTACAAAAGCAATGCCAACATTTCAAATTCCTTCTTTGTTGAAAAAGTTTAGGCATTGAAAATTATATCAAACAATGCAACAAACTTTAAGAGATGTGGTCGAGCAGCATTCAAAAAAGCAATTTCCGCCAACCCGGATCAATAGGGTAATTAAGCCATGCATCCTTCTCAACAAAGGGGTTTCTATGCAGACTAAATAGTGGCACTCAACAAGCATTTTTACTGCTTCACCGACTCAGATGGCCAGATCAAAAAGCATTGTACCTTCTTCAACTGATTCATCAACTACTATAGCGCTCCCTTTCAAACACATCAACAGTTTCTTCCATTCTTTAGTTAAACTAAATTCCAGGATACAAAATATTAATGTGACAACATTCAGGTCAACATGTCTTGTAGAGATAATAACTAACTAAACGGTTTAATATAATACATATTATCTTTTTAGCTATCACTTTGCCATGGAGATATTTTACCGAATAATTAATTTGCTCCATAAATCTTCACCCAAGAGAATTTACTTTTTTTTTCCCTCACCAAGAGAATCTAACGATCATATAAAATGTGCTAGCTATAATAAAAGAAAGAGGGGGGGGGGAATGAATGATATTAAAAGGTAAAAGTGAAAGAGAATAAAACACATTTCTACTCAATAATTTGATATGTTGGGAAGTTACATGAAGAAGTCCCTTAAGCCAAAGAATATCTTTGCATATAAGCTTGATCTGATAAGTCTTTTTCTTAAATCCATTTGTTTTTGTGAAAGTAGCAAGAATAAAAACCATATTGATCCCTATCTGAGAACAAAATGGGAGCAGTGTTGTGCATACATTTGGAGATTGTTTAATGATTTGCTAATTAATTTCAAGGAGCAGCATTGGAATTATTGTAAGCCCCAACAACGACATCATCAGGTATGTACTTGTTCCAAAACCAGTGGGACTTCCAAACATGGTTCATTTCTTCAACAGGGACGTTCTTAGTCTCAGGCAACAAAACGGCAATGAAAATGGTCATGACGAGCACCCAAGCAGCAAAGAAGAAAAAGAGACCAAACTTCAAGGGGCAAAGCATGCTAAGAAAGATTTGAGCGATGCCAAAGGTAAAGACCATGTTGACTGCAACATTAATAGCTTGGCCTGCAGGGCGAATTTCAAGAGAACATATTTCGTTTGGTACCAACTAACCTAGTGGCCCCCATGACCATGCAAATGCTGCAACATATAAACATATAAACACCAACAGGATGTCTGCTTCTCCTTTGTTAAATGATCCTTGACCATTCAATCCAAACTTCATGCCGATCATGATTCCAACCACAATCTACAATCCATGCAATAATAGTCTTGCTTAGTCACGTCATACATACATACATATACACATTTTTATATAAATTTATTTTTACCTGACAAACAAGCATTTGAATTCCACCTTCAAGAAACAAAATCCTTCTTCAAAATTTGTCTACACAGAAAATAGAGACAAGTGTAGCAAGAACATTAACACCTCCTGTAATAATTGCAGACATGAGCGAGGCATTACTGCCAAAGCCCGGAATGGTAAAAAGTACTGGAGCATAAAACATGATGACATTAATTTCGGTGAGTTGTTGGAAGAATAGAATGAAAAAGCAGAAAGTGAGTTGTGGCCTATATCTGTGTCATGTAATGTTCTTCCATGGGTTTTCCACCTTCCTAGCCGCCTCACATGCATCAACAAGATCTTGATATTCCTCATCAACATTGTTAGTGCCACGGATTTTCTGCAATATTGTCTTGGCTTTTACGTGTTGTCCTCTTTCAATCAAAGAGTTTGGTGTTTCCTCTAAGCAAAGTGACCCTACACACAGCAAAATTGCTGGCACAGCTCCAACTCCCAAAGATACTCTCCACCTATTTTTATGCTTCGAAGTTGCAAAGTTGAGAAGGTTTGCACCTAGGATTCCGATTGTGATCATCATTTGAAACCCAATGTTGAGTGCTCCTCTAATTTTAGCCGGAGCCATCTCAGACAAGTAAATCGGCACAGACTATTTTCACAAGAGCAAATAAAAAATAATTATCAGTCTTAAAGAACTAAGTATTAATGGGTGTGGATTAGAAAACTTATATATTAATAATGTCATTTCTCACCTGATTGCAATATCCAACACCAAAACCCAGAAATATTCGACCGATGATAAGCATTCCAAGGTTAATTGCGAAGCCATTCAACAGTGCTCCAATAAGGAAAAACAAGCCACCCAAAAATATGGATGGCTTGCGTCCGAACCATCTTGAGGTTGCGGCAACAAAGAAAGAAGCCATTAATGCCGCAAGATATAGAGGGGAGGTGAGCAACATGAGTAGTTGGTTGTCAAATTTACAGTATTGATTAGTAGTGAAATCATCCATCATTTGTTTATACACAGCCAGAAAGAATTGAACTAAGAATGGTTCCATAGACGTGACTCCTCCCGTGATACCAAGATCGTATCCAAAGAGAAGGCCTCCCATGGCAGCAACGACACATGTAATTAACACGAACGTGGTCACCTCTCCCTAATGTTGCCGTCCACCAGTTTGGATATAGGCACCTCCTGCCATCTTTCAAAATCAGGCATCAGAGATGTTCTACTTAGTGATGATAATAATGGTTCGATAACATGTTTAATTTATAGGATATTACACTGGCAGCAACCCACTTTGGATCTCCAAAAATGTTGACAACTGACACTAAAATGAGTTCACTAGTTTCTCTGTTTTGGCGATAAGCATCGACACATAGAAGGGTGAATCGCTGGTGCCTTTTAAATCCTACCGAATTTTCCAAAAAGTGGTTAGTGGGTGCCAGTATCAGTTCTTTTCTTTGAATAATTGAATTGGACCCATTGGACAGGGATGATACTGTGACTATGGAGAATGTGCTAGCACACACCCTGATATCTCTGAAATGAGAAGATCAACTAGCCAACCACTAGTCATCTTGTCCACCCAAGCAAATTGCAGAATTAATCAGAAAGGAGAAGTTGGGCTTACTTTCTCTTCTTCAAAGCCGTCGCATTGAAGCTGCTCAGATTTAGCCATTTCTTCTTCAGGGCTTCAGCGTGGTGCTCGTCTAAGCGTGCTCCTCCAGCATCGAGGTTGCCTTCTTATGCTGCCCATGGTTTCAAGAAATTTCAATTCAGACATAGTGAAGAGAAAATATATTCACTTGGGGGTTAGAGTAGATATGCGGGTTCGTTGTTTCTGGGCCTGGGTTTGGTTCCGACCCCGTCCAAAAAATAATAGTAATTAATTAATTAATTTTTTAATAAATAATAGTAATAACAATAATAATATGTATAATAATTATTTTCATTTGTATAAAAATTATCATACTTTATTATATCAATAATAATTTCTATAATATCTTATATATTGTCAAAATATTATAAAAATAAAATAAAATAAAATGAATATTTAAATTGGACATTCTTTCAATCAATGATGAATAAGTATTTTCACAAAAACTGCTACTCTAATTTTCGCATTAAACTATTAAAGTCATTCTTGCACGGCTAATTATTAGTTTATTAGTGTCTTGATGGAAAACTCAACTATACTTTTATATTAAACCATTGTTATATCGTTAATATTAATCAATTAGTGAATTGTAATAACTAGCATCCCAGATACTATTATTTTAACTTTTAGGTGATATAATTTATTAACATACACGTTAATATTTATTTTTTTAAATTTTAGGTGTTAATATAATTTATTAAATCAAAATATTAGGATTATCAATAATATTGAATGAACAAGTATTTTTAATAACTAAGTTCAAATATATACTATTATACATAATTGAGCATACTTAAGTGTTTCCTTTCTTCAAAGATTTGTACAGTTCAAATACTTTTTTAACAATTTTTTTTATTTTACCTTTTTAAGAACAAGAAAAACAAGGGGAAAAAAAGACATTCTTATCATGCGAATTAGTTGTGTTTATTAGCATTTTGATTGAGGTGAATTATTTGGTGTAGAAAGGAAGTTATGTTCCACACGTATAGAAATATGGTGGCAAAATAATTCAGTGATACCTGTCTACTTCATGAGACCAATTCTGAAAAAGCTGGTGGTAGTGTGCAGAGAAGACTGTAAAACCATGAATGTTGAGACATGTGAGTTTAGAAGATTACGAGATGAAGTATATTAATTAAGTTATATTAAGAGATCCGTTATGATAGCTAATAATAGGCCTATCTGAAGTGGATTTTTTTTTGTTGTAAAGTATTTGTAAATGGAGTAGAAAAAATGGCTTTGGTGGTGGCTTCAGGTTTCTTCGCTGGAAATAGAAAGAGGGTAACCCAAGAGATGAACTTAACGGAGGGGAAATAAAAACTCTAGATAGAGAGAAGAACTTGCTCCTCCTCAGACGGCGCTAGAGGGAGGCTGGGTTTCCCTGGGTGGTGGCTCCACACGTGTTGGGGGAGATTGGTCGGCTTCACTAGAGAGTGCCCTGTGCTACGGGTGGGACGGTGTCGATGCGCAAAAAACGGAGCACCGAAGCTGGGCAAGACTGCCATCGATTGCAATCTGCCGGTGGAGGTATGCATTGTATATTTTTCAGATGAAACTATTATGCCATAAGGTTTTTTTATCTCTAAAATGTGGGTATGCTCATGTTTGGGTGAAGACGTGATGTGCTTCCTAAGAAATGTTAGAGTTTTGATTCTATATATCTTTGTAGAACTGTGTTCATAATTTTTTATCCCAACAAATTTGTCCCTAAAGTTTGCAATTGTAATAACAGAAGTTAGTTTAAACAGCATTCCATTTCAATTTCAATGGTAACTTAATTTAAATAGTTTACACAATTTTAGCAAGCAAGGGTGTTATTAATTACTAATTTGCAATGTTAATATGCCAAAGTAGTTTGATTACATGTATAGTCTCCTGCTAAATTCTTTGAAATAGATTTTGAGAATGAGTTTATCTGCGTTTGCAAAATGTTTTTATGGAAGTTGTTCATCCGTAAGATGATCGTGCTGGACATGTAGTTGATTAAGAACCCCAAATCCGAAAGAAAAAGGACAAATTTTAATTGCTACAACCAATATGGTTCCCTTTTGCTTATTTTTTGTTATAGATTTAACATTATCTATATATATGATCTTTGACTTTCTATTGCCTTGTAGATGTGCAAGGAAATTGACGAGGTTGGTTAATTTTCTATATAGCCCAGATCGTTGTTTTGTTCTTCACGCCACCTTCTTGGGTCATCCTTGACTGCTTCTATCACAGAATCTGTCATATCTGCATTCCTCAGAGCCATATATGTTGCAACCTTAATTTCTGTAATTGCTTTCATGTTAGCTTCTATTTTTTTGTCCACCTCTATTTTCGTTTCTTTGACTGCTTCCACCTGAGCGTGGGCAGCAGCTTGTGTATTCTAAAAGTATGTTGAACAAGTAGTTCTATAATCACATTCAAGGCCACTATAGTCAGTGTAAGAAACATGTTAATTCTTTTCACAACCAAATGGTAAAATGATTTCTTTTAAAGGAAAAAAGGGAAAAAAAAGATGACATCTGCCAGAAAAAATAATAATCTGTATTTGTCAAGCGTTTTGTTTGTATTTCCTTATTTTACTAAAATGTCTTATCTTAATTTTTTTTATATTTCCATATCGCCCGCTTGGTCTTGGCGAAGACGCGATAGAAACGATGCAAAGCGGGAATGTGAGGTCGAAACCTCTAGTGGACCCTGCCGACGTAACTAGGGAGGTAATCACGACTTCCAAACTGTACTATCGTGTGTTCGGCATGTTTTGTCAGTCATTAATTAGGGTGTAGTGCAAAAATTAGATTAATTTAGTTTTGTCTCTATGTAAGTCATGGAACTGCTTCGCAACCTCAGCTAGCATTTTGTTGAATATGTTTTTGAAAATATGTTGTCTGGGAATAGTATATAGTCACTTTGCATGAATATCGTATTTGTAAAGGGAAGTCAAATGTTTTAAGATGACACTTTGCATGTATCTATACCTGGATGATAGGGGGATTAACGGTTTACTATTGTGAATGAGTGTTATGCTGTGCTGTTTTTTATTTCAATCAGGTTGAATAGTTCCTTCTTGATATGCAGTAGGAGTGTGTTTTTTACGTAGGCTGGACTGAGAATTAACGGCCTTGAGGCCCATTAACTCTATGGGTGAGATGTTATTGGATTGAGGACTGAAAATGTCACTGTGGTTGATGAAACATAGCAACAAGGGGAATGAATTTCTTGTGCTAACAAATTATAGGTCGTATGACTTCCATCCCAACTGCATCATCATCCTATTAACACTAGAATGTTGTGAGCATGAGTAAATTAGTTAACCCAACGTGCATGCATATAGATGGTAGAATATAAGAATGGTCTAATTATAATTCGTACGGCATGGTTCTACATTGGCAACCCTCCCATTTGTTATGTTTTTTTATTTAGATACTAAAAAGTGGAATGTCTCAGTGAAATGATTGTAAATCAACGTCCTGGGTGTTGGGAAATGACCTAGGAATAAACCTGTTAAATTTAAGTGTTGAGTAATTATTGTCTCTCATTACGTTTCTTCTAGCCACATCATACCGTGACTTGGTTTAATTCAGAATTTTTATTTTTTTTTGGCATGATGCTCTCGTTACGTTCCTTCTAGCAACTTTCTCAATAATGGCGTTAGATAACCAAACAGCCTGTGTTGAGAGATAGGTAGAGCGATACGGGGGAAGCGAGAGAGACACGAGAAGAGATGGAAGAAAGGGGAGTCAGGAAGAGTGCGATAGATATAACATAGAGATTAAGTACTTATAATAATTAAGATTATTTTAGTTACTATTTCTTTTACAACAATATTATTTAAATTTATGAATTTAAAAATAATTTACTATTAAAAAATATTAGTATTAAAAAAGTTATAATATAGTTAGCATTTTTAAATTTGTAATGACTAATTTTATAATGTGGTTAGCATTTTTAAATTTTATAGATAAAAATAAATAACCTAACCAAAAATTATTTTTAAATGTGTAAAAATTAAATTTATTTTTTTTACCTAAACAAATTTATCTAATTATAATTTAGCATAACAATATACATAATATTTAATAACGATTTAATATAATTAATTATAATTATCATAACAATATACATAATATTTTTTTGGACATAAGACAAGTCCATGTTAGGTATCTGGTGCACAAAATTGTGATCTCTAAAATGGCACCAAAAACTTGGTACGCACGATTGTAATCTCAACTCTTTTTCACAACTCCGCACAACTAACCAGCAAGTGCACTGGGTCGTCCAAGTAATAAACCTTACGTGAGTAAGAGTCGATCCCACGAAGATTGTCGGCTTGAAGCAAGCTATGGTCATCTTGCAAATCTCAGTCAGACAGATTCAAATGGTTATGGAATTTTGATAATTAAAACAGAAAATAAGATAGAAATACTTATGTAATTCATTGGTAGGATTTCAGATAAGCGTATGAAGATGCTTTGTTCCTTTGAACCTCTGCTTTCCTATTGTCTTCATCAAATCATTCATACTCCTTTCCATGGCAAGCTGTATATTGGGGGATCACCGTTGTCAATGGCTATTGTCCGTCCTCTTAGTGAAAATGGTCCAAATGCGCTGTCACCGCATGGCTAATCATCTGTCGGTTCTCACTCATGTTGGAATAAGATTAATTGATCCTTTTGCGTCTGTCACTACACCCAACACTCGCGAGTTTGAAGCTCGTCACAGTCATCCCATCCCAAATCCTACTCGGAATACCACAGACAAGGTTTAGACTTTCCGGATCTCAAGAATGGCTGCCAATCATTCTAGCCTATACTACGAAGACTCTGATCGTAAATCAGGAGGCTAAGAGATACACATTCAAGCTTGTTTTCATGTAGAACGGAAGTGTTTGTCAGGCACGCGTTTATAAGTGAGAATGGTGATGAGTGTCACATAATCATCACATTCATCATGTTCTTGGGTGCGAATGAATATCTTAGAATAAAAATATGCTTGAATTGAATAGAAAAACAATAGTACTTTGCATTAATTCATGTGGAACAGCAGAGCTCCACACCTTAATCTATGGGGTGTAGAAACTCCACTGTTGAAAATACATAAGTGAAAATAGTCTCAGCATGGCCGAATGGCCAGCCTCTCAGGGTCTAAAGAAAACGTCCAAAGATATAAAATAAATCACTAAAAGTAGTTTTTATACTAAACTAGTAGCTAGGGTTACAGAAAATAAGTAATTGATGCAGAAATCCACTTCCGGGCCCACTTGGTGTGTGCTTGGGCTGAGCATTGAAGCTTTCATGTGTAGAGACTCTTCTTGGAGTTAAACGCCAGGTTGCAGCCTGTTTGTGGCGTTTAGCTCTGGTTTGTAACTTGTTTCTGGCGTTTAACTTCAGAATAGGGCAGGAAGTTGGCGTTTGAACGCCAGTTTGCGTCATCAAAACTCGGGCAAAGTATATACTATTATATATTGTTGGAAAGCCCTAGATGTCTACTTTCCAACACAATTGAGAGCGCACCAATTGGGTTTCTGTAGCTCCAAAAAGAAATGGCTAAATCTAAGCAGCTTCAATGCGACGGCTTTGAAGAAGAGAAGGTAAGCCCAGCTTCTCCTTTCTGATTAATTCTGCAATTTCCTTGGGTGGACAAGATGACTAGTGGTTGGCTAGTTGATCTTGTCATTTTAGAGATGTCAGGGTGTGTGCTAACACATTCCCCATAGTCACAGTGTCATCCCTGTCCAACGGGCCGAATTCAATTTTTCAAAGAAAAGAACTGATACTGGGCACCCACTAACCACTTGTCGAAAAATTCGGTAGGATTTAAAAGGCACCAGCGATTCACCCTTCTCGGTGACGATGGTTATCGCCAAAACAGAAAAACCAGTGACAGTAATTGAAAGCCATTTTAGTGTCAGTTGTCAATATTTTTAGAAATCCAAAGTGGGTTGCTGCCAATGTAATATACTATAAATTAAACATGTTATCGAACGATTATCATCATCACTAAGTAGAATATCTCTGGTGCCTGAGTTTAAAAGATGGCAGGAGGTACATATCTTCAAACTAGTGGACGGCAACATCAGGGAGAGGTGACCGCGTTCGTGTTAATTACATGTGTCGTTGCTGCCATGGGAGGCCTTCTCTTTGGATACGATCTTGGTACCACGGGAGGAGTCACGTCTATAGAACCATTCTTGGTTCAATTCTTTTCGACTGTGTATAAACAAATGATGGACGATTCCGCTACCAATCAATACTGTAAATTTGACAAACAATTACTCACGTTGTTCACCTCCTCTCTATATCTTCTGGTTGAATTCCATTAATGCCGCAAGATATAAAGAGGAGGTGAACAACGTGAGTAGTTGGTTGTCAAATTTACAGTATTGATTGGTAACGGAATCATCCATCATTTGTTTATACACAGCCGAAAAGAATTGAACCAAGAATGGTTCCATAGACGTAACTCCTCCCGTCATACCAAGATCGTATCCAAAGAGAAGAGAAGGCCTCCCATGGCAACAACGACACATGTAATTAACACGAACGCGGTCACCTCTCCCTAATGTTGCCGTCCACCAGTTTGAACATAGACACCTCCTGTCATCTTTCAAATTCAGGCACCGGAGATGTTCTACTTAATGATGATGATAATGGTTCGATAACATGTTTAATTCATAGGATATTACACTGGCAGCAACTCACTTTGGATTTTCAAAAATGTTGACAACTGACACTAAAATGGCTTTCAATTACTGTCACTGGTTTCTCTGTTTTGGCGATAAACATCGACACCGAGAAGGGTAAATCGTTGGTACCTTTTAAATCCCACTGAATTTTTCGAAGAGTGGTTAGTGAGTACCAGTATTAATTCTTTTCTTTAAAAAATTAAATTGGGCCCATTGGACATGGATGACACTGTGACTATGGAGAATGTGCTAGCACACACCTGGCATCTCTGAAATGACAAGATCAACTAGTCAACCACTAGTCATCTTGTCCACCCAAGCAAATTGCATAATTAATCAGAAAGGAGAAGCTGGGCTTACCTTCTCTTCTTCAAAGCCGTCGCATTGAAGCTGCTTAGATTTAGCCATTTCTTTTTCAAGACTTCAGCGTCGTACTCGTCTAAATGTGCTAGTGTCGCCGTGCTCCTCCAGCATCGAGGTCGCCTACTTATGCTACCCATGATTTCAAGGAATTTCAATTCAGACACAGGGAGGAAAAATAGTACATTCAATTGGGGGTTAGAGTAGGTATGCGGGTTCGTTGTTTCTGGGCCTGTTTGGTTCCGGTTCGAACCCTTGCAACAGAGCTTTGAACTTCATCTTCAAGCTGAGTCAATTCTTCATATTGGAGACAAGCTATGCCCTCTCCAAGGTAGCGCTGAATCCCCATCTCAAGGCTCAGATTTTGATGCCTCAACATTGCCATCTCAGTCAATAAATCTTCCTACAAAATTGATGATATTATTAAAACTATAACTTTTATGCAAATCATTCATTATACTATATGATTAGAAAGAAAATTGAGCACCTTAGTCTCATATAAGTACCTGATGGTGGGAATGTCCATGGGGCGTTATGCGAGTCCCTGTAGATCGTTGGTACTTTTCAATTATTTGATCCATCCTGGCCAAAATCTTAATTTCACGTTCATATATATATATATATGATAGGATAAGTAGATAGAATTGAGGAAAGTCCTAAGGAATATAAAAAGGTTATACGCCTTATACCTGTAGGGGTGAGAGAAGTAGCGAAAGAGCTTGCCAGTGTTGGAGAAGACGATGAGTCCGATCTGGGCGTCACAGAGGACAGAGAGCTCATTGGTCTTCTTCAGGAGTCCGTTCCTTCTCTTTGAGAACGTCACTTGCCTCGTCGTCGTGTTTTCTATCCTCTTTATCTCTATCTTTCTCCTTCCCATGTTTTCTTCCACAGCTGAAAGAAATAAGAAGGAGCCAGGAAGAGAGTAGATCCGAGTCAACACCTCACCTAACCAGATCTCCCACGATTTCCTTCTTTGCTAAGCTACTTAGGAAGCAATGCGTGAAATCAGGAAGAAACTTATGAGATTTGAACTTGTGAGAGTGAGTGTGTGTGTGTGTGGGATATCAATTTAATGACACGGAAAATAAATGCTTCAAGGGTAGATATGTCATTTCTTGCAAGTCATGATTATGCAATAGCAGAAACCCATATGGCCTAGCCTGATGCCGTTGCCACGCAGGTCCGAGGGGCGAAGATGATATCATATAATTCACAAATGGCAATGCATCGCATATCATCGCTTCTCAGTTCTCACTCTTCCGGGCTGGGGTCGCCTCTTCTTCCTATAAGAGTTTTTTTTTTAATTATATACTCTTAATTGTCATCATAAATAAAATCAAACTGCCTTTTTTCGGTTATATATATATGTGTGTTTAAAAGTGTTTTTGTTGTTCTTAATTTAAGAGTTATCTGTTCTCTCAACAAATTTATAAAAAGTAATTGAAAATATGATATCATTATCATCTTCTTATTTTTTGAGTTTTTAATATTTTGAATTCGTCATTTTTAATTGTGGAGGTATATTTTTAAGGATTTTGATGTTCAAGTTATTATGAGTCATGAGAAAAATTAAAATAAAAATTATATCTAAGTAAATATATTGTAAGATTATAATATTATAAAATTATATCTTATGAGAATTGTTTTTTCACGCATAAATTATTTTTTTCTGTAAGATATTCTTTTTCTCCTTCATGATATATATTATTCATAATTTAGATTTATATATAATTAATATTATATATTTATTTTAATAGTAAAATGATAATTATAATATAATAATTAAATTCGTAAAATTAAATTATTAGATATTAAAATAAATGATAAAGAGTTAATAATATTCTTTCTATAACATCTTTTGTAAAATTTTAAAAAACTCTTAATCATGAAATCGATTATTAAAATTTATTGTTTTAAACTTATAGAAATGGTCCAAAACACCGTCATTCTTATATATATCACATTCATTCATTACCATGGACATTAATTAGTCCGCTCAAAAACAAAATACTGACATATTTTAACTACTATACATTTATTTGCACGGATATAACAAGTTCGTCTAACACTATCAGTTTCTCGTGTTTTGTACTAGTGTATCGTGCTGTATTCTTAAATTAATTTACACAAGAGGTAGGGTAGGGCTGTCAAAATTTTTCGAAGCGCGAAAATTTCTATGGGGACAGTCCCGAACGAAAATTTGAAGGTGAAAATTTTTTTTCGTGGAGATGGAAATGGGGACTAAAATTCCTCTTAGATAGGTACGGGATTCGAGCGGAAATTCTCGTCCCATTTTCGATAATTTTTTTCGAATTTTTGAATTTATTTAAATATCTTTAATTTATTTTTAATATAGGAACTTTTTAGTAATTTCACCTATCGAAAATTCTAATCGTACCTTATTGAACGTCTTCCACTTTCTCCTACTACTCCACTTAGCGCCGTTTCAAAGTCCCAACTCTCCAGACAAGTTCAAAACTCCAAATCCGCCACCGGCCACACTTCTTGTTCAGTGCTTATCCCCTTATGGATTATGATTTATTATGTTGTATTTTTGAACTTATAATCTTGGATAAGATATGTTTGTAATAATGTTTTGTAGTTTGTTTTTTTTTTTTATTTTTCACTATAATTATCATATAAATATTTAACATAGAAAGATGGGGAATAGGGTCCCACAAAAAACATGAGAAACGTGAGAAATGAAGATGGAGACAATTATCTCCCATAACGAGAATCGAAGCAAAGATAGGGATCAATTCTAAGAGCAAAGACGGAAGTAAAGAGGCATTCCTAGGGGAGTGGATCCTCTCCAGTGGAGAAAAAACTGGATGGTATCCAGTGGAAGATCTCACCTTTTATTGCATTCTCTCTCTCATTTATTTTTGGTCCCACTTGTAGAATTAAAGGTGAGAGATTACACTTTATTCTCTCCAGTGACCAAAAAAATGGAGAGGATCCATTTCCCATTCCTAGTCCCCGCCCAGCCTTATTAACATCTCTAAGTTAGGGACTTCTGGTAACTAGTGTAGTAGTAATAATAATAACATATAAAAATCCATTAACACTAGTATAAAGTATAATTAAATTAAACCAAATCTGAGGTTTCACGTACAGAGAATATTTATGGTTAAATTTTACTTAAAATAATAATACTTATATATATATATATATATATATATATATATATATATTCTGTCTCTTTAATATTAATTACCCATTACTCATTACTTTACATCCCTCAATAATAAAACCAATAATTCCTAAGTTTGAGACTCTTGTGTTTGTATTATTTTTTTTAAGTATTATATATAATTTTTTTTATATTAAAAATTTTAATATTTTCTTTTAATTTATCTCTTTCTGTATTACATAAATAGTTTTCATTTATTCTCTTGAAAATAATATATTTATTTTTGTTTAAGAAGAATTTTTTGTACTTACAAAATTTTTGTCTAATTTATTTAAAATAGAGATAAAATGTAAAGTGGAACTCACTTCTTTATTTTAAAATTTTATAAGGAAATATTAATAAGCACCATAAAAAAACACCTTTGTTTGGTCCATGTTAATTTATCGATTGATTAATATTATTAATTAATTCTACGTCAAGTGCAAACTTGGTTTAATTTCCTATGTGAAAATTCTCAAAGTGGCCAGACATGGAAAAAATCAATTTGGTAGATAAATACCAAATAAAGGAGTACTTGTCATATTTTAGAAAACAAAAGAGAGAAATCACGATGCTTTGAAGAAGGAAATTAAATAAAAAGTGTCTTCAAAATGTATATAAAGTTATTATATTCTACTTACAAAAGTCACCAAAAAAATATTCTACTTACAAAAATTACTAGTTCTAAATAAAACTCAAAAAAAATAACTTCTATATGTTATGTTAAATATAAAAATTAGTGCATATTTCAATATATTTATAAATTTATTTTTAGTTAAATTCGCAGGTAACATGTATTTTATAATTTTTATTATTGAAAACAGTTGAATGAGGAGAGATTTCATATGAAACATGTTCTTGCTGAGTTTGGCTGGTGTATAGCTCATCCGTCGATGAATGTCTTCAAATTTCTCGTCGGGATGAGTTATACGTCGGCAAGGAGAGAACAAGGGGGTGGGTACCTGCAAAAGACACTCCGACGCTCAAGTCAGTAAGTGTTTAAGAGGTATATAATAATTCTATGAATATAGAATGTAAGACATGAAATGAAAGTTATCATGTGTTATGTTGTGTTTATAATAATTCTATGAATATAGAATGTATTATTGAGATTAGATATAGAATGTTCTTTTTATAGGCATAAAATTGATGAATAGAATTGACGTTATGACCGTTTGGTCATTAAGATAGAAATGATGGTCATTAAGTCGGTAATGAAGGTGTCAGTTACAAGCAAAAGAATGGATGATAGTTAACGCCGAGTTATAACTCATAATGCATAATAAAGACTGAGTTATAAGGTGACGGATCACAGCCCCCAAGCTTTGTCCGCCGATCATATGATCCAGGCTAAGCTTAGAAAATAAAATGAGTTATAACTCGGTTAAAAGATGAGTGAATAATGATATGGTGAGCCCCCAAGCTTAGCCGGGTTATTATGTCGGCACTTATTCAAAAAATAATTGAGTGATAAGAGTCATTCAATCAAGATAGTTGTGTGGGGGATACTTTTCCGCTTAAAAACAATTTTAGCATTTGATTGTATATGAACTGAAAAGTTCAGAGATAGATATCCATTGACGGAATCGATTGTATGATCCGAGGAAATAATGGTTAATTGTCTTGGGAATTTTCCAGCCCACAACAACTTATTGATAAATTTCTCGCTCAAAGCAATTAGTTATTGAATATTTACAATTTATAGTGAAGGTTTGACATGAATAAGAGAAATTGAGAAAATGAATAGGTATAAAGTCGCAAATATATTGAATAATATATATTGTAAAAGTAAAATAGTTCAAAGTAAAATATATATATATATATATATATATACCTTGAAAGTTGATAATTGTAGAGAAGAAGACGACATATATGAATGTCATACATGCCAAATGTGAATATCTGAATTTTATTTTGTAGGACATGTTTAAATTTGATAATAAAGCAATAAGATAACAGTTATTGAATTATACATTTAGTATAATGTTTCTAGCAGTTACAGTATGACGAGGGATATTCTTCGTGCAATAATAATAAATTGCCTGTTTAATTTTTTACATTAAACAAATAGTAACATAAAATTTAATAGCATAAAGTGAATAGTGTAACAGTTATATACAATTGATATATAATTAATTTTTGATAGAATCGAATTTTAAGATTTAAACTCATCATTATTGTCATTTAATTGTATAAATGAAATCATTAAGCAATAAGAATATAATACATAATGAAATAAAAATGCAATTGACATAGTTGTTATATATCATTATTGTATAGAACATATATTGAGGTTTGAATATAACTAATAAATCAGTAAGTATTAGTTATTCAAAATATAAATGTAAAAGTATGTTGAATAAAATATATAATTTTACTTGTGTAAATAGAGAACTTTGAAAAAAATAAGCAAATTTGATAAGTGAATTTGTGCTCGGATTGATTGAAAACCGAGCTTTTTTTTTCCGGATTGATTGAAAGCCGAGTTTATTCTGAGATTGGTTCATTAATCGATTATGAGATGTGGAATATTATGATACGTAAAAATGAAGCAATTTGAATGTATAAAGTATATACTTTATAAAAAGTTACGATAGATTAAAATTTGATAAGAGGTATTAAAAATCTTAAACAAGATCGTTGAGATTGGTTCAAAAATTTGAATGTAAATCAAGTTTTATGAACCTAAGGGGAGTGGGAATTATTTTACTCATCCCCACAGACGGCACCAATTGTTCTTGCTGAGTTTGGCCGGTGTATAGCTCGTCCGTCGATGAATATCTTCAAGCTTCTCGTCGGGATGAGTTATACGTCGGCAAGGAGAGAACAAGGGGGTGGGTACCTGCAAAAGACACTCCGACGCTCAAGTCAGTAAGTGTTTAAGAGGTATATAATAATTCTATGAATATAGAATGTAAGACATGAAATGAAAGTTATCATGTGTTATGTTGTGTTTATAATAATTCTATGAATATAGAATGTATTATTGAGATTAGATATAGAATGTTCTTTTTATAGGCATAAAATTGATTAATAGAATTGACGTTATGACCGTTTGGTCATTAAGATAGAAATGATGGTCATTAAGTCGGTAATGAAGGTGTCAGTTACAAGTAAAAGAATGGATAATAGTTAACGCCGAGTTATAACTCATAATGCATAATAAAGACTGAGTTATAAGGTGACGGATCAAAACATATTTTTTCAATAGTAACTACAATCATGTTAAATGATTATGCGTTGGTTTAACATTATGATAATTATATGCCAGCAGTAGGTTGTTACAAAAACAAAATAAAATTAAAGTCGTTTGTTCAAATTAAAAAAAAAAATGGACTTTATCAATATTAATAAAAGACAAAAGTATTGAAATTTATCATTGTTACTATCCCAAATTCATATTGAGATAGATGATGATGACAAAAAATTATTAGAGATTTTATTAAAATAATCATGTCCCATGTTAGTTACATGTTACCATTATTACGAGAATTCTAATCTATAGACTAAGAGTCATGGTCGTGTTGATGAAGTCCTGCATTTATACATGGCCATGGGAATTACGAAGTCATCCTTCATTGCTAACAATCCTATTTCCATTGCTCATACGACATCTTCGAACTTTGCAATTTACTTTATCAATGGACTTTGGATTATATTTTGGTTTCTTTTATATTACTACTACTGCCACTATTGTTTGTTATTGTTAAACAAAAAGATTTTTAGTTCTGTTTCAACTAAATATATCATCAATAGTCAATAAAGAGATATACAAGGATCGAAAAATATTTATAGACATCCTTTAAAACTAATAATGAACTGAACTTAATTAATTTTAACAATTTTTTATATACAACTTTAAAGTTAATGAAAGTAGAATGATGTTATATTATTAAAGAAGTAATGAAAAGTATTGGTCCTGACATTTTCTTTATTAAAGAATATGTAAAATTTTAAAATACTACTAGGCATTTGCTTCAAGGTGAAATTGCCTTTAGGGTTCATTAATAATTTTCATAATAAAACTAAGATATGAAAAAAGTTTTTATCTTTGACTCTTCAAAGAAATCTGTCAATGATAGGTAAAACGCATATTTACAAGATGGGAAAAAAATTATTATTGTTGATCAGTTTAATTTTGAACATAATAACTTTTAAAAGAAATAAACAATTTTTTTAATTTTAAAGATTAATCCTATTCCTAGAGATAAGTAATTCGTGTATTTGATTCTTTTTAAATATTATTCTCTAAATTCCTTTCTTATATTTTTTATTTAAAATTAAATTTGATATTTTGATATTTTTATAAGACAATAGAAAAGCTTCGTGATGGTTTTGATTGGTGTACAGGCAAGATGTCTCAATCCTTTTGGTATCATGCTTGGCGACCATATAGAACGCTAGCTCCTTTGGTTCCTTTTGTGCACATTTCTGATTCTCACTTGAAGTTAGAAGATGCCTGGCACCATGGGCATTGGCGGTGGGATATTCTTTGCATAATGATTCCGGAAAAAGTTAAACTTGATTTGATGCTCTTTGATCCTATCAAGTAGGCAGGAGATAAAACATGTTGGTTTTGGACAAATTCAAATGCTCTCACCTACTCGACTAAAAGCGGGTATGAATGGCTATTGAAGAAGAAATTTGGCTGGAATGATAACGAAAATTGGCTTTGGCTTTGGCGCTTGAGAATTCCGGAGAAGATAAAGTGTCTACTCTGGCTTTGCCTCAACAACGGAGTTCCCACAGCTAGTTAACGGTTTCAAAGAGGTATTTCTACTTCTGATTTTTGTCAGAGATGTTATCTTACTCTAGAGGATATTAACCACTACTTTAGGACTTGCCAAAAAGCTCGTCAGATTTGGATTAGCTTAAATTTGGGAATGACCGCTGAGGACTCTAGTTTGGATTTTGTGTCTTGGATTCGTTCTAACCTCAACAAAAATGAGTTTCTCTTTGCAGCAGCCTTTTGGTGGATTTGAAGGGATAGGAACAATAACATCTTCCACCAAGATGATCCATGGAATAAGGAGAAAATTGTTCATTTAGTTAAACATGCTACTCGAGATTTCTCTAATGTTGTTATCAACCAAAGACATATTATTCCTTCTTCTTTGAAATATAACTGGGAACCACCTCCAATGAATGTCTGTAAAGTGAACTGCGATGCAAGCGTTTTTGAAAATGAGCAATTAGCTGGCTTTGGATGTATTATTAGAGACAGCATGGGAATTTGGATAAAAGGTTGTTCTGCCAGTATACCTCCTTCTAGTGTTCTCTGTTGTGAGCTTCATGCTATTTGGAGAGGGCTTGTTATGGCTTGGGATTGTGAGTGCAAAGAGGTCATATGTGAAACTGATAATCTTGATGCGTTTCTTCTTGTTTCGCGAGGCACAACCAGCATGATTAGGAATGACTCTGATCTGCTTGACAAAATCAAAGAGATGTTCCAGCGCAATTGGACAGCTACTTTAGTGCTCATCCAGCGAACAGCAAACAGAGCGGCTGATTTAATGGCTAAGACTGCTGTTTTAAATATGCAGGTGTATCTAGAGTGGTTACTGCCTCCTAATAATTTAGACATTATTATTAGAGAAGAGTACTACTCTTTTTCTTAGGTCTTTTTTCTTTGTGTTATGTTCAATCACCAAAAAAATATTCTCATGTTTAGTGGAACATCTATTGTAAAATTTAGAATGTTAATTGTTTTGACTCAGTCCAACAAAGACTGAGAGTCTACCATACGGACTGTCAACCCAATGAGTTGTCGACCCGCATGTCGCCTCACACTTTGATGGAGACTTGGATAGCAAGCAGAAACTTCTAGATGAATGGACCTAGGACAAAGGGTTCACCCGAAGTACGAGGTATAAATGGGAAGGGACCTACTCCTTCCCAAAGATACGTCATACTTACCCTAATCAATCGCTTCATTGTACGGACGCTCACTTTAACATCGGAGTGTCCTTGCAAGTGGTCCTACCCGCAGACCCACCGACGCTCAGAACAACGCCTCTCCATAAAGATCGTTGCTCTCAACCCGCTAACCATCCGATCTACCTTTCTAGCGGGCAACTGAATATTAATTCATATATTTTATTGTTTAAGGACAAAAATACACTGGACACAATTATAAAATGGGTTATGTTATGTGTATACTAAAATCAGCCACTAAAGTTAGCCACAGTATAAAAAAATACACATTGAAAATAAATTAAATCACATATATAATTATACACAAATACATTGGTAGCTAATTTTAGTATACAAATAGTATTTTCGTTATTTTCCTTATAAAATAGGGCGGATAATTAAGTAAAATTTCGAGTATATTACAATTGGACATCAACGGTGGATATAGCCATCTATACAGAAAATTAGTGAATAATAAGTATCTTCCATCGTTGTCAAAAAAGAAAAAAAAAGATGTAGAAAGCAAAGCAAAATATCTTGCACAGCCATAATAATGAGACAGTGTGGCATAGGAGGGGCTTATCCTGTTGAGTAGCCGAAATTAAAGGACGAAGATGGCTATGAGTGCTGCTGCATCCACATGGCTGATTCCATGTATGGCAAGAACACATGGAGAGCAATTGAAGCTGCACAACAAGTATAGTAGTAGTAGTAGTAGTAGACATAGCAGAATAAGATGCAACTGCAAGGCATCATCATGGATGACGTCAGAGTTGGATCTGTACGATCTTCTTGGGATTGATAACACATCGGGTCAGTCAGAGGTGAAGACGGCCTACCGCTCTCTCCAGAAGCGGTGCCACCCGGACATCGCGGGCCCTGCCGGCCATGACATGTCCATCATCCTCAATCAAGCTTATGCCATTCTCTCCGACCCCAATGCTCGCCTCTCATATGACAGGGAGCAAGCCAAGATATCAGAATTCAAAGGCTTCACCGGCAGACCCCTGTACTCGGTATGGCGGGGCTCCCAGACCGAGCAGCGGGCCATCTTTGTCGACGAAATCAAGTGCGTTGGCTGTCTCAAGTGCGCTCTCTTAGCTAACAACACCTTTGCTATTGAATCTGTTTATGGCAGAGCAAGGGTTGTTGCTCAGTGGGCTGATTCTCACCACAAAATCCAAGACGCCATTGATTCCTGCCCTGTCAACTGCATTTCGTAAGTATATCTCCTCTGACCTCTATGCTATTTCTATTCCCACTTTTTGAATGTTCAGAGAATTGCTGAGTTATGATTCATTCATAGGCTAGTTGAGAGGTCCAACCTTGCAGCTCTGGAGTTCTTGATGTCCAAGCAACCGCGTGGCAACGTAAGAGTAGGCGCAGGTAACGCAGCTGGCGTTCGTGTCTCCAACATATTCGTGGATGTGGACAAGTTTCAAAAAAGGTTCCAGGAAACGATGGATAAAGCTTCCAAGTGTTCAAAGGTTAGTACTTTGACATGTAATCAGGGCTGGGCTTCATAGTAACAACATGTTTTGATTTAAATGCTTGTATTCAGGAAACAGACCTCCAAAGAGAATCAAGAATGTCAGCAATTCAGGCAATAAGATCAATTTCCAATTGGTTATACTGGCAATCACCCAGCGCATGTGGAAGCTCTGAAAAAAACATGACAAGAGTCACATATCAATTACCAGAACCGGATATCGGGAAGCTTAGAGATGCGGCTGCAAGGAAGAAACTGAGGGATCAAATTCCACAAGCTTGCCACCGTCCTGAAGAGTATTGGGCCCCATCAACATATGCTCTTCCGTCTTCAACTACAAAAACTGCTACTCCTCCAAGGCCAGCTGAGAAGCCTTCAGCTATCAAGGGAAAGAATGAATATGAGAACCAAAATAGCCCAATCAGATGGGGATTTCCAATTGTTACTGCATTGATCGCGGTAGCTACGGTTCGATTACATGAAGCAGAGTCAGTTCCTGAGCTGAAACAACACATAGGTGGTAATCTGGCTTTGGAAATTGTTAACAGTCCCTGGATGCAGTATATACTGGCAGCAGCTACATGGTATATGATGGGAATGGCAATTATAGAACTTGTTGCCATTATTGGCAATAAAGAAAGATAGATAGATACAAAGTCCATAATAAATAGCCAAGATTGATTAGAACTATATACATGTAAGTAGCAAGCAGTAAGGTATCTGAAGAAACACGTGAACATGATCATAGCAGATGATGTATTAAAACTTTCAAGTTCTCTTTTAAGAATATCATACTTCAACAATTATTTGACTCAGCTTCTTCTGAAACTTAATTACTTTGCTGCAGCTTCCCCCATTTTGATATTAAGGACACTGAAAATAATTTGTTATCAGAACTAATTGAAGTGTTAAATGTCATGAAGTGGTGCCTCTGAATCTGAAGCTCAAAGGAAACTGACTTCAACTTGCATCTCTAAAACAAAAAAAAGGCGGAAGTTGTATTGAGATTCTGTGCATTATGCATTACGAATTGTATTTCTCTTGGGGAATTGTGATTCATCTTACTACCATTCTCAGCCAAGAAAGGTTGCCTTTATTTGTTATTTAGATTTGTTCACGCTAACCTGCCATGTATACGGAAAACAAAGTTTGAGGTTGATATGATTGATTATCAATTCAATTCAAGTAAAAATGTGGGCAACACTCACACACAAGAAAGAGTACTTATTTTTCACTCTTTTTTTTAATTAGATAGTTTGGACTGTCCTCAATCTTAAGCATTACAAACTCATCCACACTTCCACACACAATATTAAGGATTTTATCTACTACCTGGCCAAATTTTAAACCCAAGTGTACTCCTTGCAAAATATAAAAGATCACGACTAGACCAAGATCTTGGGTGTCCTATTTTTCACTCCTTAAATCCTCTATTTGTACCAAATCTCAGATATGTGTTTATAGGTTTGCAATTACATGTTGACATTTTCTGGTAGGATAATTAGTAATTACAACTTATTTTTGTACAATGGGTAATTACATGTGTTTTTTTGTTGACATGGATGAAGGAAGCCTCAAAATTGGGCCGACAATTAACCAAACCTCAAAATTGGGCCTTGAGTTGGGCCCAACTCCAAACTCTACTATCTAGATGCGGCCTAGGTTCTTCTCGCTCGCATCTCCCTCCACCGTCGCACACCGCACGTCCTCAGTGAACTCGCCGTGAAGTCGTTAGCCACCGTGGCTTCAGTTCAAGGTCTGTGTCCGTCTTATTTTCGTTTTTTCTTCCCCCCTCCCCTCCGCTTTTGTTTCGTCGTGATTCTTCTATTTTCCCAACTTATTCATTTTCTGGTGAGATCAGATTGCTTGAAAATAGATATGACTTGATTTTATCTTTTTAGTATTCCAACTATTTAATCATTTGCTTGTTGTTGATTTGAGCTAAAATAGTCAATAGATTACTGAAGTTCGACTGCTAAGTAATGGCAGGAAGATTGAATAAAGTATATTGTAATTTAGGCTAACAAATTATTTGCAACACTAAACACTATAAGTTGGCCATAGCCTCTGTTGTTGATATTGAAATTGAAATCCCAGTGTTTTTATTTTTCTTTTTCTTTTGGTTATCCTTGACCGTCCCATTTGGGAAACTGTTGCTGCTTTCTTCTGTTCTCTGATGATTCCCACCTCTATTTAAGGCCTAAACAACTCATAAAGCTTGCTTCTCTGAGAATTGGGTTTCTTCTCATTCTGATTACTCTGAGGTTGGTATTTCAGGTGTTTAATCATAATATAATACTTGTTCAGTTAGTTGCATTAAGCACTGAGTGCATAATAGTAAGTAAGATGTCAGTGCTGATCGTGACAAGCTTAGGGGACATTGTCGTTGATTTACATACCGACAAGTGCCCCCTCACCTGCAAGAACTTCCTCAAGCTCTGCAAGTCAGTCCCACGTCTCTGTAACTTCTAGAACTCTATACTCGATAGTTTACTAGTTTTTAGTACCTTACAGTTGTTGTTTATTTTGTTGTTACAGGATTAAGTACTATAATGGCTGTCTATTTCACACTGTTCAGAAGGATTTCACTGCT
Source organism: Arachis stenosperma (assembly GCF_014773155.1). NCBI lineage: Eukaryota > Viridiplantae > Streptophyta > Magnoliopsida > Fabales > Fabaceae > Arachis > Arachis stenosperma. Next base: position 134,619,987 of record NC_080386.1, on the reverse strand, counting down.
CAGACTGGCGATCCCACAGGAACAGGCACTGGTGGTGATTCCATCTACAAGTATGAAACCTAACTTGCTTACTTTTACATGTATTACTCGCTGCTCGCATTTACATACACTTCAGCTGTAGCGTTTGAAAGTTAGGATTAGGGCAGCACCTATTCTTAGAAGAGAAAGGAGTTTCCTTTTTATTATTAATGTTGTTTTGATTGTTGTTTTTTGGGGGGGGGGGGGGGGGGGGTTGTAGTAGAACCAAATTTTTGTTGAAGGTCTGATAAGGCAATTGATCAAACAAAAGGTAGTCCAACAGCTAGAGATAATGGCTCAGGTTTTAATGACTTAATTCATATAGTGAAGGCATTTGGTTGCTTTCATTGTTTAGATACACATACTCTTCTTTTTACCTTTTTAAAATTATGAAGCTTCTGACATTGAATTATTAAGTCCCACATTGTCTAAAATTAAGCCCGATAGTTCTTTTAAGTGTGAGGCAAGCCTTACCTCTTGAGCTAGCTTTTGCTGGAAGTTAGGTCCACTTAATTTCTTATATGGTATCAAAGCAAAAAGTTTAAAAAAAAAATTTGTTATTGGGCCACCCTCACACCACAACAAATTCAAGTCATTCTCAAATTTCACGCTGAGCATGAGAGGGGTATTAAGTCTCACATTGTCTAAAATTAAAAGCTTGATATTCCTTATAAGTGTGAGGTAATCCTTACCTCTTGAGCTAGCTTTTGGTGTAAGTAAGGCCCACTTAATTTCTTATATGAATTGCAATGGCATCCTCTCTCAGGTTTCTTTATGGTGATCAAGCTCGATTTTTTGGCGATGAAATTCGGGTTGATCTGAAGCATTCCAAGACTGGAACAGTTGCCATGGCAAGTGCAGGAGAGAATCTGAATGCTTCACAGGTATGTGTATGAATAACATTCTTCCCATCATGGCTGGTTGATAATTGCCTTCCAGTTAAATGGATTAAAGAAAGTGTGTTTGCAACTTTTGATTGTTAAATTGAAAATGATTGTTAAGTAACGGTTCTTTATTTTGTTAATGTTTCCAGTTTTATATCACTCTGCGTGATGACCTCGATTACCTTGATGGGAAACACACAGTAAGTCTTCTGGGTTCCATTTCTTTTGCTGTTTCACTGGATATCGATGCGTCATCCTTGCTTTGATAGTTTTACCATGCTAAAATTGTTTTGATTTTTCTGGATTTGGGTATAATCATAGTAAAGGGACAGGAGTTGAAATACAGGATGGCATGACTATTTTATTATTAAATAAGTTTAAATTAGGTTTAATTACCCGGTTAGTCCTAATAGTTTTACCAAATTTGTAATTAGATCCCTATACTTTTTTTTCTTTTTAATTAAGTCTCTACATTGCTTTTAATTTTGTAACTAGGTCCTTTCATATAAAAAACGTTCAAATTAACGGAATATTTTTTCCAAAAAAATCATGTGGTCAAAGATTTAATTAGGTTCTTAATTGTGATACCTTCAATTTGTAGACAAATAATCAGTTAACTCTAATATTTTTTACACTAGAAAGAACCTAATTACAAAATTAAAAGCAGTGTAGGGACCCAATTAAAAGAAAAAAATTATAGGGACTTAATCACAAATTTGGTGAAACTATAGGGACCAACGGAGGAATTAAACCTTTAAATTATTCTGTCAGTCCCTATAGTTTTACCAAATTTGTAATTGAGTCCCTACACTTTAAAAGTTTTTAATTCGGTCCCTACACCCGTTTTAAACTTTTAATCACATTCTTGCCGTTCCAAAAACGTTTAACTTAACAGAATATGCCTCTATTCACTGTTAAAAAGGATCTAATTACATATTTAAAATTGGTATAGGGAGTCAATTAAAATCTTTTAAATTGTAGGGATTCAATTACACATTTGGTGAAACTATTGGGACTAGCCGAATAATTTAACCATTAAATAATGATGATATTCGATTAGTACATCTAAGCAATTTGTGCTTTAGTTTTAGGGAATATATACGGGATAAGTATGTGGATCAGGTCTTGCTTTGTAGTCCTTATGTGATATCTCACATGCACAAAGGGAGGCATTGCCAAGGCTTTTGAGTTTGGTATGGGTGTTTTACTTTTTTTTAATCTCAAATTGGTATCTTTATAAATAAGTAGTTCGTCAATACACTGGACAAGATAGGATTAGGAATATGACCGAATGAGCGCAGCAGAGAGAGTTGGGTTATTGCCATTGCAACGAAGATAGTGGAATCTCACTTTGAGGAGTGGGTAGATGGAGGATAATCAAATAAGTAGAGCTGGAGGAGGATCTAGAATATATATATATATGTCGTTTGTGACAGGACACTATGGCTCGCCGAATTTATGTAGCTAATCTCACCAAGTAGGAAAAGGCTCAGTAGCAGTTAATTTATAAATAGCTTGTTCCTTAGCAGGATAGCATTTCACTATATACCGCTATCTTGAGTATTTGGCTAGAGAACAATTCACGCACCTTTAATGTGGGTTTCCAGATAAACAAGTTTTATCAGATGGAATTAGGCGTTTGGCCTTTATATGGTTTAAGGCTCACGATCTCTTTTAGTGGACTTTCCCTCATAAATGTTGAGAGATTGGAAAGCTATGCTTCAGTAATCTTTTGTTTTCATTTTTTGTTGCGTGATATCTGTTCCTCCGCTTCCATGTATCATTCTTTCCCTATCTTAATAATAATGATGATGATGATGATGATTATGATGATGATGATGATCAACAGTAGCAGTAGCAGCACGGTTTATGCATAGAGATAGCAGAATGTAGGCAGAGTAACTGCTAGTCTGCTAGAGTATTTTATATGTCATCAAGAATGACGTGTTAGCATTTAGCACAGATTGAAAGGGGTTGGCATATGTTGTTGCATGGTTTATCCTCTTAAGATTCAGCTTCATTTCTGGTTTCTTTGTGACTAGTCTTCTTTTCCTTTTTTAGGAAAAAAAGTAAAAGGAAAATAAAAGAAAGAAAGAAAGGGGGGAAAATTTTTCTTCCCAAAAGGAAGGGCATAGACTAGCAAGTGCTACTTTTATTATCTTGATCTCGTTTGACCCTGATCTTCCCAAAATTTTTTCAGGTTTTTGGTGAGGTAGCTGAAGGATTTGAGGCTTTGACCAGAATAAATGAGGCTTATGTGGATGAAAAGAGCAGACCATATAAAAATATACGGTTTGTAAATGCTATTTTCTTATTTAACTTTTCACTGTTGAAGAAGAAAGTAGTGTAATCTTCTTGAACTACTTGAACAGAATCAAGCACACATACATCCTAGAGGATCCTTATGATGATCCTCCTCAGCTAGCTGAGTTCATTCCTGAAGCTTCTCCAGAAGGAAAACCTAAAGATGAGGTAATGGTTTACTGAAGCACTGTATTTCATAGCTTGAAAGCAAGTAAAATTTTGAATAGGTTACTTGTCAGCTTTGTGATGGGCCTTTGTGATATAAATTATAAATCCATTTATTGTCAAAATGGTTTCAGTTGACAGAAAAATGGTTCTTGGACAGTTTTTAAATGAGTAAGTTTGATGTTGCATTAATTCTTACAGAATCAAAAACTTGATTTTGAATCTTTTCCCCCTTGAGTTACTTTACTAATAAGAAAAATAAAGAAAAAATGCTCATTGTTTCATCAATAAAATACTTGGTATAACAGTTGTCTGCTTGTTCATTATGATGCAACTTGCTAATTGTTTTCTAAAGCAAGCATTACTCGAAACAGATGTTTAAAAGCATACAGTTGTACTTTTGGTCTCACATGCTTTTTTAGAGTGTTTTCCTTCCAGATATGCAGATGATAGGAGAGGTTTTTTTTAAACTTATTTTGCATTGATGTATTTATTCTATTTAATATTTTATTTTTTATTTTTTTTCTTGTTTGGGAGTATATCTTATTCTCCATTTTTTCTTGAGACGATTCTTCTCAAATGACTTCATATAAGAACCAGGATTTCTGTGCTACTCTTGAAGTTATTACGACAAGACAAGAACTTACTATCTATTTGAATTTTGGTGACATTAAAAGAAAAAAAAAGGTTTTGTAATCAATGTTGACTAGTTTGGAGATGAATGATGATGCTATAGATGGATAGGTGAACTGGGTTTTACTCCTTAAATATGTAAGAACTGTTTATATGTATTCAAAATCATTACTTAATGCTGAAGACTGATGTGATAATGTAATATAAATCCAATTTTAGAGGCTGAAGTAACGATATCTGTTCAGAGTCATGACTTAATGCAATTTGACTAGGTTGATGATGAGGTGCGACTTGAAGATGATTGGGTTCCCATGGATGAACAATTAAATCCAGCAGAGCTTGAGGAGGTTATTAGAGAGAAGGAAGCACGTTCTAGGGCAGTCGTACTTGAGAGTGTAAGTATAAAAGACTGACACACATAAGTTTTGGTACTTCATGTGTGACTATGATCCTACATACAATTTACTTTTCATCTTTGTTTCAGATTGGTGATATTCCTGATGCTGAGATTAAACCTCCGGATAATGTGCTATTTGTTTGTAAATTGAACCCAGTTACTGAGGTGAGTGACCTTTTTCTTATATGTATTATGCATCTGAATCATGATTGTATTCGGGGTATTTCTACTGAGTTATTATTCAGTACATTCAGTTTCAGTAATTTTCTCCTTTAAAATATAGGATGAGGACTTGCATACGATATTTTCACGATTTGGAACTGTATCATCGTGAGTAATACTGGACACTTGTGAACATATTTAGTAATAGTATCATACATTTCATTCTTAAGTTCTCACACAAAATATTTGGTGATAGGGCTGAAATCATCCGGGACCACAAGACTGGTGACAGTTTATGCTATGCTTTCATTGGTCAGTATCTATTTTCAGTTTTTTCTATTGTGTTAAAAATTTATTCAACTTTACTTGCATGCAGAAACTGTAGTAGCTGGTTGGCTCTATTTTGATATCTCTTTCATTCCCTATGTGTAATTCCACTTTGCCAAATTAGTTAAATTAGCATCTAGTTTATATACCTTGCACACATGCATCACGATGAATAGCCTACTAAGACTTATTAAGAGTTATTATGTTATGTAGAATTTGTAGTTGCAGATAATGTGATGAATTTTTCTTTTTAATTTTGTAGTGTATAACCCTACTATGTAAATTGGAAGTTGGTGGTTACCTCTGGTTGTTTATGCAATTGAATCAAGTATCTAACATTCACCTGTTGTGACAGAGTTTGAGGACAAAATGTCATGTGAACAGGCATATTTTAAGGTATGCAGAAAATTTTGAACGATCTGTTTCCTAATCAAAACAGTTTCTTTCTTTTCCTTGACAATAAATGATCCTAGTCCTAGTTTACTTCTTGCACATTGGATGCTTTAATAGTTATGCATTTAAACTTTAATATCAACTATATATACTTCAAAAACACACTTTGGGATGAATAGAAAACTATTTCCCCTAATCCTTTCACTTTTACTGCCCCCCAAATAGATGGATAATGCTTTGATCGATGATCGAAGAATACACGTGGATTTTAGTCAAAGTGTGGCAAAATTGTGGTCACAATATAGGCGGAATCAGAAGGGCAAAGGTAAATGATAAACATGTCACAACCTGTAAGAATATGTTTTATATAGTTCTGTTTTTTGGTAGCATTATGGCAGTGTTCAGTTGCAATGCCTGCAGCTTCTCCTTTGTAATCTCAATGTCATAATTTATGACTGTAGGTGGAGGTTGCTTCAAATGTGGTTCTGCAGATCATATTGCCAAGGATTGCACTGCCGATGATTCAATGAAACAACCTGCAAAATTCGTCTTGAAGGATAATAATACCCAACACGGTGGAGATAACACCAGGTCTGTACTGATGATTGCATGTTTCTATCTCATTTTTGTCTGTGATTATGTTTACCCAAATAAGTGACAAACTTCATGGTGTAGATATGAGATGGTTTTTGATGGAGATAACTCACAAAATCCAAAGAGAGATGATAGAAAAAGCCAACGGCGTGACAGAGATGACATAGTTGAGAACAGTATGAAGGACAATTTTAAAGATCATATTCGTAGAGGGCGTAAGGATGAGATGGTAGGCTCCAACAACAGAAATAGGTACAGTGATAGACACAGGGAACGTGGGGGAGATGGAGATGATAAAGCACGAGCTGAAAAAGAATCAAGAGATTCAGATTATCATTCAGACAGGAAAGACAGAGAAAAGCGTAAGGAAATAAATAGAGACGATGACTACAGGCGGAAAGATGAGGTAGACCCAAGAAAAAGACACTTGGATGATAGATACACAGAAAGACGTGCTAGTGGAGATCACAGGAGAGAATCGGATGGTAACCGTCTAGAGAAAAGGGATGACAGAGATTATAGGAAGAGACCTGAAGACAGCAGAAGGCATGACAGGAAGATCGATAACAGACCAAGAAAAAGAAGTCCTGATGAAGATTACAAACATAAAAGGGAGGATGAAGATTACAAACGCAGAAGGGAGGATGAGGATTATAGACATGGAAGGGAAGAACGCGGACATAGAAGACTAGATACTGAGCCTCGTGACTATTCCGATAGGAGGCATCATGGTGACAGGAGATGATCATTTTTGTATCATTATTGTTGTCAATGTTGCAGAACATTTGTCAATGCAACTAGGACCATGAGGTAACGGATGTACATTTTATTTTTCTGGTAGTAATTGTTGACATATCCACTTTCCGTGAAGTAAAAAATGCACACGAACCATTCTGCTTCTAATTTTAACATTTTTTGGTCACAGCTTAGGGCTTTTGTTAACTGTTACATTAATATTATGGCAGAAATGCTTTTCTTAGTTTCTGGTTTTAATTTAAAAATTGGTTCCATTTTTAAGTTCCATTATTTCAAAGTTCCAAAGATCACTCTGTCGGAACAGTGTGTAGTTGAGATTTTATTTACTTGTGGGTTGTAGTATTAGAGATATAAGATTGAAAGGGTTTGTTGTTGTATAGAAGTGTGCGTTCATTGGACAACATATATGTACCTACTGGGTATTATTGTTACGTTGATTGTCTTATTTTTGTAATTTCTTTCTTGATTGATGGGGTCAATGCGAATTGGTGGTGTTGTGTCTCCAATATAGATTTTGTTTTTCATTTTTTTGCCCTCATAAAGAGCATTCTTCTATGGTACTCATTACATTAGCTATTTTATTATTTAGTGGTGGAGAATTCCTTATAAAGTCATATATATGATGAGGAATTGAGGATGAAGATAAGGATCCATGCAGTTTATCATTACTGCACGTCAGCGCCTGAAAATAATTATTTTCATGATAACGTAAAATATTTAAACGATATTAGAAAATCTGCCGTGCTTATAAATGCCAATGGAGTGAAACATTTGAAAAAACAAAAGATAAAAAAAAGCGAGAATATGAAATAGGCTAAAACAACAAAATAGAGTGAATTTTAAGGCTAAAAATTTTTATTATGAAAGAGAAACGTGTGCAATTCAATTTTATTAGTGGTACATGTGTTTTTATTTTGGTATGAAAATAGTAATCGGTTCTATTGATTATTTTGTAAGTTGATCTTTTAAAATTTTTTAATATCAAATTGAAGGGTCTTATTTGTTTATTGTGATTTTTTTTAAAATTCATAAATTAAAGGGTTCGATTTTTGTTTTTAATAAATCAGATTGTCTAATTTTTATTGCTAAAAAAATTAAATTGTCTGATTTTAATATTTTAAATAAAAAAATTTTACATTTGAGAATTATACCTTTATAATTTATAATCCTAAAATATACTATTTTTCGCTCCAACATAAAAAAAAAAAAATTAATTCGGGTTGAGGTTAAACCAGGATTCGCGAAATATCTATAAGAATTGAGACTTAACTAAATGTTGACGGAGACGGATTTATAGGTATTTATCCTATCAAAATCTGTTAAATTTTTGTAAATGTAAAATTACTTACTCACCGAATGGATTCTGACAAGTGACAACAATGAATCTCAGACCTTTATTTGTGTGTGTAAGTACAGGAAGAGCCTATCCTGCGAGCTTTGAATGCGGCTAGGTGTTGAACATATATGCTATGCATGTGATGTATGAGGAAAATTTGAATGTCAAGATGGGAGATGTACATACATGCATGTAAAAATTGGTAACATCCCTCCTTGAGTGACACTTGGCTCACTCTCCATCCAACTCTTCAATCTTTATATATAGAAAGAAAATGATAATTATGAATAATATCCAAAAAGAATCATAAAACTCGCAGCGGCGGCGGCAGCAGCTTGTTATATATGGGGGGTGTGTGAGTGTGAAGAGGAAGCGTGGAGAAGAACGGGACGGTTCCCTGGAAACTCCTCTTTCTCAGAAACAGAAACATCAAAGCTCAAATGGTGCCGCCGTCGTCCGAGATGGCTGCGGCTGCGTCCACCGCCAGTTGCAGCGGCAGTAGTCCAGCACCACGTGTCTTATCTTCCACTTCCACTCCCTCTAATCTCCTTCATTCCCCACCTCCCTTGCTGACAAAGCACCCTCACCCCCAAGTTTCATGCTTCCCCCAAAAGGGCTTCTCGAACATCACTCACGCCTTTCTCGGCAAAGCCTTGCATGGACTTTGCATTAAGGGCCTTCTTCACCTTGGCACATTCTATACCAATACCTTGATCAACATGTACTGCAAGTTTCACAACATTGAATATGCGCGCCACGTGTTCGATAGAATGCCCGATAGAAACCAAGCTTCTTGGAACAACTTGATGTCTGGCTTTGTTAGAGTTGGTTGCTACGGGGAAGCAATGCACCTCTTTCGTCACATGTGTGAAGTTGGTGCCACACCAAGCAGTTATGCACTTGCTAGTTTAGTGACTGCCTGTGACAGGTCAGGATGCATGCCTGAAGGAGCACTTCAGATTCATGCTTATGCTGTTAAATGCGGTTTGCTGTCTGATGTGTTTGCTGGCACTTCTCTGCTGCACTTTTATGGTGCACACGCTCATGTTTCCGAGGCTACCAAAATATTCGAGGAGATTGATCAACCAAATATAGTCTCTTGGACTTCTTTAATGGTTGCCTATGCAGATAATGGGTACACAAAGGAGGTTCTAAATATTTACCAGAACTTGAGACGCCAAGAGGTACCTTGTAATCAAAACACAATGGCTATTGTTATTCGATCTTGTGGAATGCTCGATGATAGAACCCTGGGATACCAAATCCTTGGAGATGTGATCAAATCTGGATTAGACACTAATATCTCTGTTGCAAACTCACTCATATCTATGTTCGGTAATTTTGAGTGTGTTGAGGAGGCATCTTGTGTGTTTGATAACATGTTGGAACGTGACACTATTTCATGGAATTCAATGATCACTGCAAGTGCGCATAATGGTCGTTGTGAAGAGTCTCTAGGGCACCTTGTTCGGATGCGTCATGATCAGATGGAAATAAATTATATTACTATTTCGTCCTTATTATCTGTTTGTGGCTCGGCTCAAAATTTGAGATGGGGACGAGGACTTCATGGTCTATTAGTGAAATCTGGACTTGAATCGAATGTTTGTGTGTGCAATAGTCTTATTAGTATGTATTTGCAGGCTGGAAATTTTGAGGATTCAGAGTTTGTATTTCATACCATGCCAGAGAGGGATTTGATCTCATGGAATTCCATGATGGCATGCCATGTTGAGGATGCAAAGTATTCACGTGCCATGCAACTTTTGATTGAGATGCTCCATACGAGGAAGTCAATGAACTATGTGACTTTCACAACTGCATTATCTGCCTGTAATAATATAGAAAAACTAAAGATTGTTCATGGCCTTGTGAATCTTTTCGGTGTCCAGCACAATCTGATCGTTGGTAATGCACTGGTTACCATATACGGTAAGTTTGGTTTGATGGATGAAGCACAAAAGGTGCACAAACTAATGCCTGAAAGAGATGAAGTAACTTGGAATGCACTTATAGGTGGCCATGCTGACAATAAAGAACCAAATGCGGCAATTAAAGCTTTCAATTTATTGAGAGAAGAAGGTGTATCTGTAAATTACATTACTGTTGTTAATCTTCTCAGTGCTTGTTTGGCTTCTGATGATCTCTTGGAGCATGGAATGCCCATCCATGCATATATAATCAGGGCAGGCTTTGAATTGGATACGTATGTCCAGAGTTCCCTAATTACAATGTATGCTCAGTGTGGTGATCTTGATACAAGTAACTACATTTTTTATGCATTAGCTAATAAAAATTCGAGTACTTGGAATGCCATTCTTTCTGCAAATGCCCATTATGGACCTGGTGAGGAGGCACTCAAACTTTTTGTAAATATGAGGAATGGAGGGGTTCTTCTAGATCAGTTTAGCTTCTCTGTAGCCCTTGCCATCATTGGGAACTTAACTGTACTGGATGAAGGTCAGCAGCTTCATAGCCTGATTATTAAACTTGGGTTTGACTCAAATGATTATGTACTAAATGCTACGATGGATATGTATGGAAAATGTGGGGAAATTGATGACGTGTTTAAAATCCTTCCCCAACCAAGAAACAGGTCACGGAGGTCTTGGAACATTTTAATATCAGCACTAGCCAGACATGGGTTCTTCCAACAGGCTAGGGAAGTCTTTCATGAGATGGTTGACATGGGACTGAGACCAGACCATGTGACTTTTGTTTCACTTTTGTCTGCATGCAGCCATGGGGGTTTGGTGGATGAGGGTCTTGCATACTTCTCTTCAATGACTGATGAATATGGCGTCGCCACAGGAATCGAACATTGTACATGTATAATTGATCTTCTTGGGCGAGCAGGGAGGCTTGCTGAGGCTGAGGCGTTTATTGATAAGATGCCAGTTGCACCAAATGACCTTGTGTGGCGTAGCTTGTTGGCTGCTTGTAAGATACATGGTAATTTGGAGCTTGGAAGGAGAGCTGCGGATCGTCTTTTTGAATTGGATTCATTGGATGATTCAGCTTATGTTCTTTATTCAAATGTGTGCGCTTCCAGTAGAAGATGGGGAGATGTAGAGAATGTGAGGAGGCAAATGGAATCAAATAAAGTAAAGAAAAAACCTGCATGTAGTTGGGTGAAGCTGAAAAATAAGGTTACTTTTTTTGGAATGGGAGAGCAGTTTCATCCACAAACGACACAAATCAATAGGAAGTTGGATGAGTTGAGAAAGATTATTAAAGAGGCAGGGTATGTGGCTGACACAAGCTATTCATTGCAAGACACGGATGAAGAACAAAAGGAGCATAATCTTTGGAACCATAGTGAGAGAATTGCCCTTGCTTTCGGATTGGTCAACAGCCCAGAAAGTTCACCACTTAGAATATTTAAGAACCTTCGTGTTTGTGGTGATTGCCACTCTGTTTTTAAGCTGGTTAGTAAAATCCTTGACAGGAAAATCATATTAAGAGATGCATACCGCTTTCACCATTTCAGTGGTGGCAAGTGTTCTTGTTCTGATTACTGGTAGTGGTAGCAGTGGATTACACCCGTTTTAGTGATGTTTGGTAATTCATACGGGTGATTTTCTTTTTATTATTTTTAAGTATTTAAGTAGACTCAACAAAGGTTAATCTATTAAGATTATGACATATGTATTCATTACCTGTTAAAGGAGGAGTAAATCCACGTAATAGTCCCTGAGATTCGTGTGAATATTCAATGTAGTCTTCAAAATTCCAATTTTTCTATAGTAGTTTTCTAGATAGAGTTTCGAGTACTCATAGTGGTCTCTAGACATATTTCTAATGATGAGCCATCACCGAAGTGCTTATGTGGCATTGTTTCGCCACACTGGATGGCTCTAAAACGTTGTCGTTTTGGTTTGGCACTCTGGTGTGTAAAAAACGACGTCATTTAGATGATATGTGTTACGGTAGGTAACCGGAGATTAATACGACGGATGGCGTTTGGCGGCCCAAGTGTGTGATGGAGGAAAACTCCGGGTAGGTCCGCAACTCGGGAGGCTCCGTCCGACTTGTGCTCGCGTGAGAATGGGGGGTGGTACCTGCAAAGACACTTCGATGCCTAAGTTAGCAAGAGTGTAACCAGGTCTTAGAGAGTATTGGACTTAGAGATACCTGAGGGGTGTCAGTGTATTTATAATGGTGAGCCAATAACCACCGTTGGTGTAGTGCCGTATCTTTAGGGTGGTAACCGTCCCCATTATCTTGGGGAGGTTAAGATATGGCTTTATGAGGCGGTTAGAGAGATTTTAGGGGCGGTTACTCATTTGAATGAGTATTTATCTGCCAGCTAATCTCACATCCGACCTCTTCAGACCAAGTCGTGGTTGATACCGACTTCTTATGTGAAAGTCGGTATTTTGTAAGGCTTATCCTATTGGATTAGGCCTTTCGGTTGGACCTGGGCCCTTATCATTGGGCCAGGGTATGAACAGTGCCTCTACTTGAGCCCAAATTTTCTTTAAAGTTTGGGTTCAAGTATTCAACTCGGGTTCGTAGTCGACTTGTTTGAGAGAATACGGATCTTGGAAACCGACGTGATTTTCGCGACCTTTGATTTCTGACAGTTACGTCAATTCAAGCGTCGTGTCCGTTGAGGGATCATTTAGGGATTGAGGGCTTTGGTAACGGTGCAGTCTCATTAATGACTGCCTCGCTTTTTACCATTATGCCCCTTAGCCTTTTTTATAAATACTTTCCCTCTCTTTTCATTTTCCGTTTCTGCAATCTTTCAAACTTTCTCCTTATCTTGTTCGTACTGCATCCTTGCGTTCGAAGACTTCTGTTCTTCTCCAACCTCCATTTTCGGATAAAGGTTAGTTTTGCTTTTTTCATGCCATGCTTTATGTTTGCATGTTTTGTTTTGCGAGTAGATAGGTTGACCTGTAGATTCTAGTTTCGAATCTCTCTTCTTTAGTTGCCGTATTTTTTTATTTTCTTTTTCTTTTTCCTTTTTGTAGGTTTTCTGCCACTTTCTTCTTTATATAAAAAATGGCTTCTGTAGACATTCTTTCTCAGTGGGTTGATGATACGGTCCTTGGGGAGGAACCGTTGGTTGACGCTGAGTTTATCACCCACCTTCGTACTCATCATAGGCTCTGTACTTCGGACGAGGACGAGCCCAAATATGAACTGATAATCCCGGGTCCTGAAGACCGGGTCTGTTTTGGGAGAGCTAATGAGGCGGCCCCTCATTTTTTCTTCATGTATGAATGTATGATCACCCGTTTGGGTGTTTTTCTTCCTTTCTCTGATTTCGAGATATCCGTTTTGCACCACTGTAAGGTTGCCCCTACTCAACTCCACCCCAATTCATGGGGTTTTTTGAAGATTTACCAGTTTATAAGCCACGCTCTGGACTTTCCGACTTCCTTGAGAATCTTCTTTTATCTTTTCCATATGACTAAGCCCTTTAGTGGGCTAAACAACAGACAACAATGGGTATCCTTCCGAGCCATTCAAGGTCGGAGGATTTTCATCCTTTTTGACGAATCTTTCCACGACTTCAAAAATTTCTTCTTCAAGGTTCAAGCCGTAGAGGGTCACCACCCCTTTTTTCTGGACGAGCATTCCTCCCCTCGCTTTCCCCTTTATTGGCTGCCGGCCACCCCTTGTGAAAAGATTGGTCTAGATGACCTAGACGAGGTGGAGGCGGCTATTGTGGGGTTTTTCCGAGAAGCATGGGGGAGGGCCCCATACTTGGATACGAGGAAAATCCTCCAGGGGACGTCGGTCTTTGTTCAATCTTGCATAGGTAGTGCATGCATTTTTTGTTTCCGAGTTGCATTTTGCCGACTTGTATTTTACCGACTTGTAACTTGGTTGTTCCTTTTGTAGATATGGCAAAGAAAAATGCTCAAGAGTCCTACCAGCGGGTGCAGGAAGCCAAGGCAAAGTCCCGGGCCAGGTCCGGGGGTTCCAAGGCGGTCGTCTCTCCTCCTCCTCCTCCTCCTCCTAGAAATGTGGGTACTCCCTCTCAACCTCTTATCATCTCTTCCTCCTCAAGTTTGGCTCGACCACTCCCTTCTGCCCCACTACTTTCCGAGCCAGAGAAGAAGAAGCGCAAGACTTCAGAGTCTGGCCCTTCTTGGGAAGGTGGGGTTAAGGCGGATGCTTTTGCATTCGTCCGAAAGAACATCTATCCTCTCATAAATATGGATGATGTTTCTGTTCGGAAACACCTTGCCACTCTGGCCGAAGAAAGTTTTAGGGCGGCGGGAGTTTGTGGCAAACTTTTGGACATGTTTGAGAAGACTCCTCTCAGCTCCTTGGGGACTTCCTCAAAGGTTGAGGAGCTAGAGGAGAGGCTTCTTTTATTTGAAAAACATCAAAAGGAGTTGAAGGAGGAGAGAGATAAGTTGAGGAAGGAGAGAGATGACCTCCGGGAGAAGGAGAGCCAGCTGCGAGCCCAATGTACTATGGAGGTAAATCTAAGGAAGGCAGCCCAGGAGAGTTACCAAAGCCTATTTAAAGATATGGTGGAGGTGAAGAAGGATTTGTTGAACTCTCGGAATGCCTATGCTGACTTGGAGGACTCTATCGCCGATGCCGCCGAGGAGTCTTGGAGAATTTTCCTGGAGCAGGTCAGGGTTATAGCCCCCGACTTGGATCTTTCTCCATTACATCCTGACAAAGTGGTGATTGATGGCGCCATTGTTGATCCTCCTGCTCCCGAGGTCCTTTCTGAGTCAGACCTAAAGACTCGGGGGCAGAGGATTATAGAGTCTCCTCCTTATTCCGCAGATCCACCGAGTTCTTCAACCCTTGCTCCGACTTCCTCTTTGGCTCCTCCCCCCGGTCCTGGTGGTGTTCCTCCTGGTGGTGGTGATTCCTCTACTCCGTCCAAGAAATGACTTTTTTATTTTTGTGGCTATATGGGGGCCCGGCCTGTGGGTCCCCCCTTTTTTAAACTTCTATTTATTTGCTGGTGGTTGTGAACAATTTGCTTCTGGCCTTTCAAGGCCGTAAACAAAATATTCTGTTTGTTGCCCTTTTTTGGATAAGGGTTTTAAACAAAATAAATGCCCTTTTTGGATAAGGGTTTTCTAATCGAAGTAGGTGCCCTTTTTTGGATAAGGGTTTAAGTTACTTTGCGCGTGCACATGCTTTTCTATTTTGAAATATGTTTGATCTTTTCGAAAAAACTTTTTGCTAGCTTGTATTATTTTCTCAAGCCTTTTTCGTGGAAAGGCTTGTATGCAAGCTTTAAACTTTTCAGGTTGTCATATCTCTTTTGTTATCCTTTATACTCGACTTTGCTTTAGTGAGTTTTTATGACTTAGGTTATTTTTGCGATGCGTTTTTCTTCTACTCGGTGTTATACTCCGATCTGTGGATCAAAGTTTTCCAAGTTTCCCTACTTGGGATCACTTTCTGACTTATGAGTCGGGTTGGTTCCCGAGTTTTTTACGATCGACTTATATAACCTCTTTACACCGACTTGTACCTCGTCGTTTTATCCTGACGACCATCTAGGTCGGTTCATGGGATTTTCACGCTTTGTCGAGCTTAAGTCGGCGCGTTTCGTAGAAAGACTTAGAAAAATAAAGGAGGATATTATAAGAGATATTATGAATGAAAAAAGATCTTTATTAATCGGGAAGGTACCTTTTTGCTACTAAGGGTCTTGACAGTATATTTTCCCTTAGCCTCTACTATGATGCCTCGTTAAAAACCCCTCTCCAGAAAAAACCCTTTTTTTGGGAAAAAATCATGAAGCTGGGAAAAGAGTACATCAGGGAGTAGGGTTCGCTTCTAACTGTAGTACCTTTTCATATTACAAGCATGTCACGACCTTGGTAACTCAGTGCCATCCAGGTCGGTTACTTTATAATAACCTTTCCCTAACACTTCCTTGATTTTGTATGGCCCTTTCCAATTTGCGGCGAGCTTTCCATCTCCTGATTTGTTGACCCCAATGTCGTTTCTAATTAGGACCAGGTCATCTACGGCGAATGTTCTTCGAATGACTTTCTTGTTGTATCTGGTAGTCATCCTTTGCTTTAATGCCGCTTCTCTTATCTGGGCGTTCTCTCGGACTTCGGGGAGCAAGTCGAGCTCCTCTTTGTGCCCCTGTACATTTTCGACCTCATCATGGAGAATTACCCTTGGGCTTTGCTCACTGATTTCTATAGGAATCATGGCTTCTACGCCGTAGACTAGTCGGAAGGGTGTTTCTCCTGTGGCGGATTGGGAGGTCGTCCTATAAGCCCATAGCACTGGGGGGAGCTCGTCAGCCCAAGCTCCCTTTGCTTCCTGTAATCTCTTCTTCAGTCCTGCCAGTATGACTTTGTTAGCTGCCTCGGCTTGCCCATTGGCTTGTGGGTGTTCTACCGAGGTGAATTGATGTTTGATTTTCATACTGGCTACAAAACTTCTGAAGGAAGCGTCGGTGAACTGAGTCCCATTATCTGTGGTGATGGAATAAGGTATTCCATACCTTGTGATAATGTTTTTGTAGAGGAACCTGCGACTTCTTTGAGCGGTGATAGTAGCTAGTGGTTCTGCTTCTATCCACTTTGTGAAGTAATCTATTCCCACGATCAAGTATTTGACTTGCCCTGGTGCTTGGGGAAAAGGACCTAACAAATCCATTCCCCATTTTGCAAAAGGCTAGGGGGAAGTTATACTGATGAGCTCTTCTGGTGGAGCCACGTGGAAATTTGCATGCATCTGACATGGCTGGCATTTTTTCACAAAGTCTGTTGCATCTTTCTGCAAGGTCGGCCAATAGAATCCTGCTCGGATCACTTTTCTGGCCAGCGACCTCGCTCCGAGATGGTTTCCGCAGATCCCACTATGTACTTCCTCCAACACCTCGGTGGTTCTTGAGGTCGGTACGCACTTTAGTAATGGCGTTGATATCCCTCTTCTGTAAAGGACATTTCTCACCAAAGTATAATGTTGTGCTTCCCTTCGGATCTTTTTAGCCTCTTTCTCCTCTTTGGGGAGGATGTCGAACTTCAGGTATTCGACTAAGGGGTTCATCCATCCGAGGTTTAGGCCGACTACCTCAAGTACCTTTTGTTGATCCTCTGTTTTTGATACCGAGGGCTCTTGGAGGGTTTCCTGGATCAGGCTTCTATTGTTCCCTCCGGGTTTGGTACTTGCTAACTTGGATAGGGCGTCAGCTCTGCTATTTAGATCCCGAGTTATGTGCTTAACCTCGGTTTCCGCAAAGCGCCCGAGGTGTTCCAAGGTTTTTTCCAAGTATTTCTTCATATTGGGGTCCTTTGCCTGATACTCTCCACTTATTTGGGAAGTCACCACTTGTGAGTCGCTGTAGATCATCACCTTTGTAGCGCCAACTTCTTCTGCTAACTTTAATCCGGCAATCAAGGCTTCATATTCTGCCTGATTGTTTGAAGCCGGAAATTCAAATTTTAAGGAGACCTCTATCTGGGTTCCTTTTCCATCTATCAATATTATGCCTGCGCCGCTCCCTGTCTTGTTGGAGGATCCGTCTACATAGAGTTCCCATGTAGTCGGTTTTTCCTCTTGTTCACCTGCGTATTCCGCAATGAAGTCGGCGAGGCATTGGGCTTTAATTGCAGTCCGAGTTTCCTATCTCAGATCGAACTCGGAGAGTTCTATCGCCCATTGAACCATTCTCCCTGCAACATCCGTCTTTTGGAGGATTTGCTTCATGGGCTGGTTTGTACGGACTCTTATTGTATGAGCCTGAAAGTAAGGTCGTAGCCTTCGTGAGGCTATCACTAAGGAGTAGGCAAACTTTTCTAGTTTGTGGTACCTTAGCTCAGGGCCTTGTAGAACCTTACTGGTAAAGTAGACCGGGTGTTGACCGACCTCGTCTTCTGTGATCAGGGCTGATGAGACAGCCCTGTTTGCGACGGATAGGTATAGGTCGAGGTCTTTTTCCGGTATTGGTCGGGTCAAGATAGGAGGTTGGCTTAAGAATTTTTTGAACTCTTGGAACGCCTCCTCACATTCCGGAGTCCATTCAAACTGGCATCCCTTCCTTAACAGGGAGAATAATGGAAGGGATTTTAGTGCCGATCCTGCCATAAATCTGGAGAGGGCTGCAAGTCGGCCATTGAGCTGTTGAACCTCTCTTTAAACAAGTCGGGCTCTTCATTTCTAGGATGGCTCTGCACTTGTCGGGATTGGCCTCAATCCCTCTTTGTGTTAGCATGAAGCCTAGAAATTTCCCTGCTTCTACTGTGAAGGCGCATTTTGCGGGATTTAGTCTCATCCCATGCAACCTTATAGTGTCGAAGACTTGTGAGAGGTCGGTTAAGAGGTCGACTTCTTGCTTGGTTTTTACTAACATGTCGTCGACGTAGACCTCCATTAGGCTCCCTAGATGGGGGGAAAACACTTTGTTCATCAGCCTTTGGTACGTAGCTCCTGCATTCTTCAATCCGAATGGCATGACCACGTAGCAGTAGTTGGCTTTTGGTGTGATGAACGATGTTTTCTCTTGGTCGGGTTCATGCATCGGGATTTGGTTGTATCCCGAGTAGGCGTCCATGAATGATAGGTATTGATACCCTGAGCTGGAGTCCACCAGGGTATCAATACTTGGTAAGGGATAAGGGTCCTTAGGACAGGCCTTATTCAGGTCGGTATAGTCGACGCACATCCTCCATTTACCATTTTGTTTTTTGACTAGCACTACATTGGCTAGCCAGTTTGGGTATTTGACCTCTCTGATAAAGCCGGCTTCCAGGAGCGCCTGTACTTGCTCTTCTACTATGGAGGCCCTCTCTGGGCCGAGCTTGCGTCTTCTTTGCTGTACAGGTCGGGACCCTGGGTAGACCGAGAGCCTGTGAGACATGAGCTCGGGATCAATCCCGGGTATGTCGGAAGCCTTCCAGGCGAAGAGGTCGGAATTAGCTCTTAGGAGTTCACCCAACCTTTGTTTCAGGGTTTCCCCTAGGTTGGCTCCTATGTAAGTGTTTTTTCCTTCCTCCTCACCGACTTGTATCTCCTCGGTTTTTCCACCCGGCTGGGGTCGTAGCTCTTCTCTGGTCCTTGTGCCGCCCAGCTCTATGGTGTGGACTTCTTTGCCCTTTCCTCTCAGATTTAGGCTTTCGTTATAGCACTTCCTTGCCAATTTTTGATCTCCCCTCACCGTTGCTATTCCCCCTGAAGTCGGGAATTTCATGCAGAGGTGAGGAGTTGATACCACTGCTCCAAGACGATTAAGGGTAGTCCTGCCGATTAAGGCATTGTAGGCTGACCCTTCATCGATGACTATAAAGTCTATGCTCAGAGTTCTTGATTTTTCCCCTTTTCCAAAGGTGGTGTGAAGGGGTAAAAATCCCAGCGGCTTTATTGGCGTATCCCCTAACCCATATAGGGTGTCGGGGTAAGCTCTCAACTCTTTTTCATCTAGCCCTAGCTTGTCGAAGGCGGGCTTGAAAAGGATGTCCGCTGAGCTTCCTTGGTCTACTAGGGTTCTGTGGAGATGGGCGTTGGCTAGGATCATAGTTATCACCACGGGATCATCATGCCCGGGGATTATCCCTTGCCCATCTTCTTTCGTGAATGAGATGGTGGGGAAGTCGGGTGTCTCTTCCTCGACTTGGTAGACTCTTTTGAGATGTCTTTTGCGAGAAGATTTGGTGATTCCACCTCCCGCAAATCCTCCTGAGATCATGTGGATGTGTCTCTCAGGGGTCTGTGGTGGAGGATCTCTCCTGTCCATATCATCTCGCTTTCTCTTTCCATGGGTGTCCGACCTCTCCATGAGATATCTGTCAAGCCGACCTTCTCTAGCCAGCTTTTCTATCACATTTTTGAGGTCGTAACAGTCGTTGGTGGAGTGACCATATATTTTATGGTACTCGCAATACTCGCTGCGACTTCCCCCTTTTTATTTTTAATAGGTCTTGGGGGTGGCAGCCTTTCAGTGTTGCAAATCTCTCTGTATACGTCCACTATAGAAGTCTTTAGAGGAGTATAAGTGTGATACTTCCTGGGCCTCTCGAGACCGAGTTCTTCCTTCTTTTTGCCTTCCCTTTCTCTCTCCCTAGAGGAGGAAGTGGGTCCAGGTCGCGAACTCAGGTCTCTTAGTTTGGCATTCTCTTCCATGTTGATGTACTTTTCGGCCCTTTCTTGTACATCACTTAGAGAGACGGGGTGTCTTTTAGATATGGACTGTGAGAAGGGACCTTCTCTGAGTCCATTGACTAACCCCATTATTACTGCCTCTGTGGGCAGGTCTTGGATCTCTAAACATGCCTTATTGAACCTTTCCATGTAGGCTCGTAAAGACTCTCCGACCTCCTGCTTTATTCCCAGGAGGCTGGGTGCATGTTTTACCTTATCTTTTTGGATTGAGAACCTCATCAAGAATTTCCTTGAGAGGTCTTCAAAACTAGTGATGGATCTTGGGGGAAGGCTATCGAACCACTTCATCGCTGCTTTCGATAAAGTGGTCGGGAAAGCCTTACATCTCGTAGCGTCGGAGGCATCAGCTAGATACATCCGACTTTTGAAGTTGCTAAGGTGATGCTTTGGATCAGTAGTTCCATCATAGAGGTCCATATCAGGGCTTTTGAAGTTCCTTGGAACTTTTGCCCTCATTATGTCCTCGCTGAAGGGATCTTCTCCGCCCGGGAGTTGATCTTCGCCTTCGTCGCGGGAGTTCTTGAGGGAGGATTCTAGCTGTAAGAGTTTTCTTTCTAACTCTTTTCGCCGCTCCATCTCCTCTTTAAGGTACCTTTCGGTTTCCTTTTGTTTCTCCCGCTCTTGCTCCAATTGCTCCAGGCGGCTATGAACCAATCCTATTAGTTCGGCTACGTGGGATGGTCCCTCCTTTTCTGATTCACGCCCATCTGAGGAATTTACCTTCGGATTCTTTACTCCGGAGGTACCCTCTCTATGCTGGTCATTGTCTTCATTGCCATTTCCCATGTCTAGATTCTCTTGTTCAGAATCTGTTTCCACATGGCCTTCTTCGTGGGATCTATTCGCCATCGTTGAATGATCTCTCGGGTCCCCGGCAACGGCGCCAATGTTACGGTAGGTAACCGGAGATTAATACGACGGATGGCGTTTGGCGGCCCAAGTGTGTGATGGAGGAAAACTCCGGGTAGGTCCGCAACTCGGGAGGCTCCGTCCGACTTGTGCTCGCGTGAGAATGGGGGGTGGTACCTGCAAAGACACTCCGATGCCTAAGTTAGCAAGAGTGTAACCAGGTCTTAGAGAGTATTGGACTTAGAGATACCTGAGGGGTGTCAGTGTATTTATAATGGTGAGCCAATAACCACCGTTGGTGTAGTGCCGTATCTTTAGGGTGGTAACCGTCCCCATTATCTTGGGGAGGTTAAGATATGGCTTTATGAGGCGGTTAGAGAGATTTTAGGGGCGGTTACTCATTTGAATGAGTATTTATCTGCCAGCTAATCTCACATCCGACCTCTTCAGACCAAGTCGTGGTTGATACCGACTTCTTATGTGAAAGTCGGTATTTTGTAAGGCTTATCCTATTGGATTAGGCCTTTCGATTGGACCTGGGCCCTTATCATTGGGCCAGGGTATGAACAATATGTAACATGAAAAACAGTTTTATCTCCAATACAAACACTTCACTCGTCTTTTTTTTTCCACCCTCCCACTTCTTTTTTGTCTCTTCATCAATGGCGTTGGCGTAGAATTCTGTTGTTGGGATTGAAAAAGTTGAGAAAAGAACTAACTCGACTGAAGACTCTTTTAGTTGTTTTCCTCCTCTACTAGAAGCACAAGGTTCCGACATCTTAATCAGACTCAAGGTAACTTTTTTTACCTTGGATTTTCAATACAGTGTTGGTTCTTCATTATATGTAAGTTGTTAGTGTGGTTGAGATTTTTTCGTTTTGTTGTCATTGTAATCTCTAGGGTTTGAAGGTTGGTTGGAGTTTTGTGAAGATGATTTATTTTACCTGAATGAAACAGGAATATGATAGACGATATTTATAGAATTGAAAAAATATGTGTTCTTATGGTGTTGATTTTGTGTTTTTATTATGCATTAGTAGGCCAACAAAATCTGCTTGTATTAAGTGTAAATTTTGAATTTCTTGCAGATGAAAGAGAGGTTGGACATCATGGGGGTAATTTAAAAAAAAATCAGAGGAGATAGTGGTATATTCTCCAAATAACAAAGTGTGTTTAGGTGATCTAGACGCCGATACTCTAGATGTCTTCTACATACGGAACTATCATAAGGAGCTTGGGTACAATGACCGATGAACGAAAATTGTGTGTCGGTACAGAATTTCACAGATAAAATCTCGTTGAAAGTATAGTTCTAAACTAACAAATAACTCCTCAATAAAAAATTTGGTTGTCACAAGTACAAACCTCTATAAAAATAAACCTAAGTATTTAAATCTCGGGTCGTCTCTCAAGGAATTGCAGGGTAGTGTTCTTGTTATTGGTTAGGAAGTATGTTTTGGGGTTTTTGACTTAAGAAACAAGAAATGTAAATTGCAAAAGAAATCAACTAACAACTAGAAAAGCTCTTGGTAAGGTATGAGAACTAGAAATCCTATCCTAGTTATCCTTATCAATTGTGACAACAATTGTTCATTGCTCCATTTAGTTAACATCTAACTATGAAAGAAAGTCAAGTGGATATAATCAACTTGAGTCCACAAGTCCTAGCCAAATCATAAATGAAAGACTAGCTTTAGTAGCATTCAAGTCAATTAGCAACTTTCAATTATGAATCAACAAATGAGTTTGATAACTCAAGAATCACAAATTACTTAACCAAAGCCAAGAGGAGAAAGAGCTAACTCATAATTAAAAGAAGCATTTCATCAAACACATAAAAGGCAATAGAAGTAAACATCACTAATTGCAAGAATTAAAGGGAACTATAACTACAAAGGCAAGAAATCAACAATAGAAAACTAAAGCAAAGATAAGAATACATTGAATTCATAAATTGCATTGAAAGGAAAAAGTAGATCTACAAAAGAATTCATAAACTACAACTAACAATACAAAAAAAACTACAAGGGAAGTAGAATGCTACAACTACAAGAGAACAATTAAAGATGAAGAAGGAGAATTAAAGCAAAAGAGAGAAAGTAGATCTAGATCTAAACCTAATCCTAATTCTAGAGAGAAGAGAGAGTTTCTCTCTCTAGAAACTAACTAAAATATTAACGAAACTAAACTATGTGAAAACTAGTATGTTGATCTTTCTTCAATCCTTGGGTTTAATAGCAGAAGAAGTGAGTTGGATTTGGGCCTGGGAAGCCCAGAAATCGCTCCCAGCGGATTCACTTTAAGTGGGTCACGTGCGAGCACCGACGCGTACGCATGAGTCACGCGTACGCGTCGCCATGCGACGTTCACCGTCCACGCGTGCGCGTCTGCTACGCGTGCGCGTCAATCACTCAATCTAAGCTTTCCAAATCCTTGATTTTCCATGAGTTCTCCACTTGCATGCTTTTTCTCTTCATCCCTTTGATTCATTCCTAGCCTTTCCATCCTGAATTCACTAACAAACACATCAATACATCTAGTGGAATCAAAGGTGAATTAAAATTGGCAATTAAGGGTCTAAAAAGCATGTTTTTACACTTAAGCACAAATTAGGAGACAATCATGAAACCATGTCATTTTCGTGGATAAATGTGGGTAAAAGGTGAAAAAATCACCTAAATTAAGCACAAGATAAACCCTAAAAATGGGGTTTATCAATGACATAAAGCATTGTTAGTGGCATGTTCTTGAAAAAGGCTTGGAAAATGGGTTGAGAAACCTAAACAGTGACAAAGAAATAAGAGAGATGGTGAATTATTCTTGGAGAAATGGTGGAATGATTGATGTATATTTCGAGTATGGAGTGTCAGTGCCGAAAGTCTTAGAGAGCAATAACACAGTTGTATATTTGGATGATGATGGTGGAGAGGGATGTAATACTACTACAGAGACTGCTGTGAATCTCCCCCAAAATGAGACTTATGCAGTTATAGTTACTCCCACCATTAATTCTGTACCCAATAGGCATTGCAACTCTAGCCCCAACAAAAACAAGAAATATCCAAGGAAAACACAACCATTACCCTCAAAAATAAAAATTATAACCACATCCAAATTCACACAGCCACCACCAATTTCAAGGACTCCAAACCAGCCCAAATGCCTACACACAACACTAACCCTCCCAAGACAACCAATCCTCCTAAGACAACCAACCTTCCAAGGCAATAAAGTCCACCAAAATCATCCAGCCCACTAAGTCTACTAAGCCCACCAAGCCCACCAGAATCATCTAGCCTACTAAGTCCACCAAACCCACCAAAAAGAAGAGGATGGATGATGCTATTGCTACTGCTGCTACCGCTGAAAAGAAGAAAAATGATAGAGGTGATCCTGCACCTGAGCAGCAAGTTGAGTCGCCTCAAGATAATGGTGATCAAGGTGATGGAGAAAACAATTCTATTGTGCAGCCTACTGACAACGCACCGCCCATTACTGTTGCACAACCAGTGGAAATAGAGATATCTTAGCCAACTGCTTCTGAGGCAGAAGATTCTCAACAGGTAGCTTAATATTTATCTCAACCAATCTTTATTCATATAGGATCCTGGTATGAAAAGGCCTTCAAAGTTATCAACAAGAAGAAGATTCTCTCCATTGGCAACCTCTCCAACAGTGAATCTTATGTAGGGTGCTAGTTCAAGAACAGCAACAAAATTTACCAATTTGATGAAGTTCGTCCCGATTCCAGGATTTAAACATCCAAAAAAGAAGAATTGAAGACTTTAGATAAATGTGTATAGGGCCTTCTGTTTTGTGTTATTAGAACTTTTCACTAGATAATGACTGTACAAGGATGTGTAATCCTTTATATTTTATTGTGAAGTCCTTCATTTTGAGGCAATTATATTTAGCAACTTCATGTTACTTGGCTGCCTTTTATATTTGTCATTGGTTGTTTTTTGCTAAACTATGAAATTTATTTTAATACGCTTATGTTTTGTAGTTTTCAATCACTTTTGTTGCCTTCTTTAATAAATGTTCATTTCATGAACAAATATAAATACAATAAATTCATCGTTAACTAGGTTTTCATTCCATCAACAAACACCATTTTTACAGATATTACTCATCCAATGAATATAGGAAACCCACCACCAATTCATTCATGATTTACATATCAGGATAACCATTAACACTATCAATACAGACATAACTAACACCAACAATTGGGTAACTATTTTTTGCATCTGGACATCTTCCTCCAACCTCCGAAGCCTCCAATCAAAGTTCATCTTCACTTGATGATCATCATCAGAAGATTCTGATTTATCAATTTGTTCATCATTCCCGGTATCTATCTATATAAAAAGTTCACACCATCTCTTTCCACTTGTTTGTAACCAAGAAAAGATATAACATGCTCAAGCTTCAGAAAAGAACAAGAGAAGAACAGTGAAGTAAGGACAATCATAACTACACAAGTAATACTGCTAACTCACATTATAATTTGGACAATCATAAAATGGTTTGTTTGGATTTGAATCTATCCCAGACCACCTGAGAACCGGCCAGCAGCCATAACCGCACCATTCTAGCAGCCTCGATCTTATGCTCTTGCTTGGCGTTCTTGTCTGGTTCCAACTAGATGGAGAACGAATAGAGCTTCCACCTGCAGTGTTATCACCACCCATCATCGACTGACAAAGAACAACAACCAGAAGAATGAGAAGAGAACGATAAACAAG
This sequence comes from Arachis stenosperma, assembly GCF_014773155.1. Taxonomy (NCBI): domain Eukaryota; kingdom Viridiplantae; phylum Streptophyta; class Magnoliopsida; order Fabales; family Fabaceae; genus Arachis; species Arachis stenosperma. The sequence continues at coordinate 134,594,307 of NC_080386.1, read as the reverse complement.
AAGAAAAAATAAACTTTCTGAAAATTTGGAAATTTAGGGTTAAATATAGAGGGAGGGACTAACGTGGGTATAAATTGAAAACGTGCCAGCTAAGCTAGCCATTGGAGCCATTCAGCGTGGCGAAATGACACCACATAAGCGCTCCGATGATGACTCATAACCAAAAATATGCTCAGGGACCACTATAAGTGCTCGAAACTCTATCTGGGGGACTACTATGAAAAAATTGGGATCTTAAGAACTACATTGAATATTCACGCGACTCAAGAACTATTATAAGGATTTTCTTGTTAAAGGAGTTTTTCCAGTAGTATGTATCATACATATTTTATACTAATACACAAGTTTTAACTTTTTGCTCAAAAATAAATAGCCATTTTTGACCATTAAAGATTCGAATACTAATAAAACTGACAATGAAGAATTGAAACTAAGGTGATATCCATATAAAATAAGTTTCGATCGACAAAAATGACTATTTGTTAAATTTTTGTTAATAATTTCATAAATACTTATCTCCTTTCCTCTTCATTGTTCATCTTTCTTTCATAACCACCACCACTTATGCCGTAAAATCCACCATCCCACTAGATTTATTCCTCTACTCTCACCTCTCCTATCTCGACAAAAACTTCATTATCCTAAACAAATGGTTCGAGTCCACGTAGAAAAAGTGACGCCACATCATAGAGTCCAACATACTATGTCATCAAATTCTGTCAAGACTTGCCAGAGAATTTGACAGAAGAGTTTATATGTCTAAAGAGACGAAGAATAAGAGTTGGGTTGTTATTTCTAATTGATAGGATGTGGATTGTCTAAAATGAAAATAAATAAGGACAAAAAAATATTTTACTCATTATATTAATGTAATTTGATTTTTAGATCTAATAAATTGATTGCAATAAAAAATACTTATATCATGGAAATATATCCTCTTAATTTTTTTTTTAACAATTGAAGGAGTAAAGTGTGATCTTTTACCATTAATTTTATAAATAGGACCAAGAATAAATATAAGAGAGAGAACAATAAAGGATTAGAAATCACACTTTAGTTACACACTCAATTTTTTTTAACAATTGAAAGGATCTATTTCTCTTATATCATTATTTGTAAGGAGTCTAAAATTAAATATCAAAAGAGCAATATTTTCTTTCTTTTTTTTCTTTCTCTAATTACTTTATAGTATAGATAATAGAGATAGACGATGTTATTACTTATCATCTTTCCTTCAAGAAGAGAGATTAAGATATATGTATAACAGATTAATAAGCCAGCATTGTATATATTTTCAAGGTCATCAACTTAGTCTACTTTATAAGAAATACTTAAATAAAAATAAAAATCCACTAAAAAATACATGCTTGTTGAATTCAATATCCTTTATTCGAGTTGGATTTTTTTTAAATAATCGATTAATCGAAATCTTCCAAAAATTTATTTTTATAATAACACTACCAATAGGTTATTGATTACCTTTTCCCCCTTCGAACTCTTTTTCTTCTTATTTTTTTTTTAATACAGGCTGTATATTCAGTATACGCCAAGTATGTAGAACATCAAACCTCATAATCAACAGTCGTCAAACAGAAAATCTCGAAATCATTTTTTATATAAATATCTTGATTAATTAATTCTGCATTCTTATTACTCAGCATGCTGATAGATCATACACTAATGAAACGTCCAATAAGACTCGTTGTTTTGGTTAACCCGTAAAATAAACTAATAAGTAATGAGGGTAGATTTAGTGATTTACTAAGTAAAGAAGTGACACCACATTATTTTTTCATAAACGTGTGGCTGCAATTGCAAGGACTTAAAAAAAGCTTCATGATTGCGTAGATTATAATACTTGTTAATTGTAAGCACTTCCGTCTTATATCAGCGTGGCAAAAAGTAATAATCAAAGAATCAAATATTACTTTAGAAAATAATTTATAATATTTTGATTGGTGAATACTTAAGTGGCTAATTTTTTTTGTTATGGAAGTAGAAATGGTGATATATTTTAATATTGTAATTTTTGGTGTTTTTTAAATTTGTAGAAGTACACAAATTGAAGGGTTCGATTTCTGTACCTCAAATTTTTTAATTTTTTTTAACACAAATCGGACGATCCTATTTGTGTATCTTTCACAAATTGGACGGTCCGATTTCTGTACCTCTACAAATCGGACGGTCCGATTTATGTACTCCAAATTTTTTTAATTTTTTTAACACGAATCGGACGATCCAAGTACAGAAATCGGACGGTCCGATTTGTGTACCTAAAAATCGGACGGTCCAATTTCTGTACCTTTTAAAAATCAGACGTTCTAATTTGCACTCCGTACATTAAATCATCTCACATTTTAGAAAAATATTACAGTTGATCACAATTTAAAAAAAACACTATTATTAATCCAATATTAAAAATAAAAAAGTGTACTTAAGTAGGACACATAAAAATATCCTAAAATAAAAAATATGGTTTAATTTTATAGTTTTTTATAGTTTGGTCTATATTTCAATTAGATTTTTCAGTTTTGTAGTTCAATACTTTTTATATGATATTTAAAGATATGGTTTAATTTTATAGTTTCTTTTAATTAAGTCCTTATGCTCATTTTTTAATTTATCTCCAATAGCTACTTAATAATTTGTTGTGATGATATGATATTTAAAAGAAAATTAATTTGTCGCTTTACCCGTAGTTTTTTTTATAGTATTGGCTTAGAATCAAATGTATTTTTTGGTTTTGGTTTCTACGGTATCTGCTAACTCGACAGGTTAAAGACTAATCCGTCGCGGTATTGAACTCCATTTAAGAGTTTGTCGCTGGCCAATGGGTTGTTGCATGCATAAGGCAGGATTCGAACTCCCGACACTTGATGCATGCATGAGGAAAATAATAAAAGATAAAGTTTATACATCAAAATTAAATTATTTAATGAAATAAACATGTATATTTCGATGAAATTTAAAAGAAGCAGAAAAGTTTGATAAAAGAGGACAAATATGTTGGGGTCGTCATACAAATGTATGTGGGGACTTGGAAGCTTTTTAAACTTTGTATCACTCGACTGCATTGGTCGGTTATGGGCCCATAACGTAACCTCTGATTATGAAGGGTATGGCCCATTGTGACATTACCCATTTGTTCTTCCAAAAGTCAAATTAATTAAAAGGCAAATATCTAATAATGTCCCTCCTCAAAGTTCCAGGTTTCGAGTTTCCACCCCAAAGTAAAAAATAAAAAAATATTCAAGGTTTGTTATCAGGTGTCACATGTATTTCCTTTTTCTTATTATTATTATTATTATTATTATTATTATTATTATTATTATTATTATTAATTTTTCCCGTTTCCCTTTTGTTTTTCTGGTCATGTTTTTCACGGCTTATACTTCTCTCTCACAATTGCTTAATTTAATTAGGTGGGGACAGAAGAGAAGCTAATTACCTGATTTAGAGAGTAAATTGGATTTACACCACATGAAATAATTACTCACACATCCACTATTGCAATTTGAATCACATTTTTCCTTTCTTTTTCTCGTCATCTGTAAATTAAGTTTAAGAGAACTGATAGGATTAATATAGAAAATCAAGATTGTATTAAAGAAAAAGGTTAGTGCAGTTAGGACCTAATCTGTTATGTTGGTTAGGCTTAACTTGTTGACCAACTCACCAACTCTATTTTGGTATCTCTTATACTTTTCCATATACATATATTGTACGTGCATGAGACTCAGTAACGAATCATGTTCCAATACTGAATATCAGTTAGCTTTTCATTCATCTTTTCACAAATCTCATCAATCCTTGTTGAAGAACTAAGCTATCTCAATTACAAAAGTCAACAGAATCATCAGCTTGGTTTTCTATAATTTGCACTTACTGCACTGTGTATGGCTATTTGTCTTTTAGGCTGTTTAATTTCATGAAGATTTTACAGGTAAAAATTTTACTTATTCCCAATTTAAATTGTCAAATTAATTGATGCATTATTTTACCTTGTAAATTAATTGATTCAACAGAAATTCTTAGGAGGTAACATGATTTCAAAGCGAGAGACAATGCCTTTGTATTAAATTATTCAAAGTTACTTTTTCATCAATCATGCTACCAAGTGCCGTAAAGAGGTGTCAAAAATGGTAAATCTTGAGTGGTTGGACAAAAATTAAATTAAACAATGTATGTTGACACATACCAACTATTTTTTTTAAGAAAGAAAAGAAAAACTGGTATGTGAATATAAACATTCAAAGTAGATGAAGGATTAATCTAGTATAATATTAGGAGTAAACGTAACTTACTTGTAGAGGTCTTCCTCTCCTTAAGAATGTTCAATCTTGTTTGAGTGTTAATATATATAGTGCCGTGGCGCGTGAGAGGTAACACCATTATCATAATGTATGTCCATACTCCATATTTCATAACGCTTATCCAATTTGGATGGCAAATAGGATAAGCACTTCCCCATGTATATCATCATATCATCACTATTTGCATTGCTATACGCTCATTTCATATGAATTTCTCTCTATATAAATACCAAAAATTTCGTCATAGATCTTCTCTTTAGATACATTATTTTTTTCTTTCATTACATGTATGATAATAATGCACCATTGCCAACAAAACTCTAATGTCTGGATCTGTTTGATCGATCGAATTTCTTTAGCTAATTTAACTTAAATGTGAGACATATATATATATATATATAATTTTAATTTTAAAATAAAGATATGAGTAAAATCTTTTTTGATTGAACTTTGAACATGAAAATGTCAATTTAAGTTGCCCGGTCTTGTATGAAAATTAAAAAATTAAAAACGGTTCCACGCACTCATCTCTTCTTGCTATTAAAATTATCACTCTTGATTAAAAACATTTTCTACAGCATGGCATGATTCATATAAAATTTATATTCTGTTAAAGTCCTAAATGGATAAACAATTTAAAATATTTAAATGTTGCAAACAGACAAAAATATCGTTGAATAAAAGAGTTAGCACTTATTTTTCAATTTTCAATAAATATACGCATTGCTTATTAATTTTAAAATTTTTAATTTTTAAAAATAAATTAATAATTGTATAAAAAAAGATTTATTAGTTTTTCTATTTTTATTTAATAAAAAATGGCTCAACATATACTTTACTATTGGCACCCTAGTAATTTATAAGTAAAAGTGTATATAACCAAGAATAGTTTTATTTTCAGTCTTTCTCTTTTAAAGGATAAAAAGGAGGAGAATATTTAATTATTAGTTAGGATTTTTTTATTTGACTTTTGTTAACTACAAATGTTTTGGTAATATAAAATCATGACTCAATTTATAATAAGAATAATATAAAATAAATGGATCAATAATTCAATATACTCAAGAAATCATAAGTATGTGGTTACTACTAGTACATGGAAGCACAGCAGCAGTAAAACTTGAGTTTTCACAGATTTGATTTGATTTGCTTAAAACAGTTAACAGTGATTCGTGTGTGAGTGTCTTGTCCTGTTGGATTTGTCTTTGTCACATGTCTCAGCAACTTGCCTCCGGGCCATGCTAATACCATTATTCAATTTTGCATACAATATTCCATAAATTCGTCTCCAAAATATTGATTGCGTGTATTTTTCTTTCGTTGATTAATTCTTCTATAATCTATAAATAAAGCTAATTGGCCACCACAACCACTAAAAATCTCTCCTTTTCGTTTCTTCATTTCTATTTTCTTTTGGGTCTCTGCTTCCTCATTTTCAGTCTCAAGTTCTGCCCTTTTTCTTTAATTGGTTATTAATTACTTGGCTTCTCTCAATCATAGATCCAATAAATCTCCCAGGAACCACGGGGATTCCCTGCTTCTTTCGCTGAAGCAATAGATTCTGATTCTCGTCCAATATTTGATTTTCTCAACTGGGTTTTGTTGGACTTGTAAATTCTGTGTTGCTGGGTTTCAAAGTTGATTCCTTTTGACTTTTTGGATTCTGGGTATCAACTCTCTTCTTGCTTTCTGATTAGTCTCTCTTGTTGCTGAATTGGGATATTTTGCTTTGCCACTTATCAGGTACCTAACTCAATTGAACTTGATTGCTCAAAGCTTGTATCTTTGTTTCAATTTTTATTTGTTTACCCTTTTTTGTTCTTTACAGAGTTACGAAGCTGAAGCTTCTTTGGATTTAAACTTTCCAAAATCTTTGATAATTCGAACCTGAACATGACGATTGTGAGCACCGCTCCTAAGACTGAGAGGAAGAAGTCAAGGAAGAACAAGGCAATAGTTAATGAGAACGCTCCCTTGTTGCCTAAGACTCAAGAGAGTGATGCTGGTTTTGATGATTTCAATGGAGCTTCATTCTCGGGAGCAGTTTTCAACTTGTCAACAACAATCATTGGTGCTGGGATCATGGCCTTGCCTGCAACCTTGAGGGAGTTGGGGATGTTGCCTGGCCTCGCCTTCATAGTCTTCATGGCTTTGTTGACTGAGAAGTCAATTGAGTTCTTGATCAGGTTCACCAGGGCAGGAAAAGCTGTTTCCTATGGTGGCCTCATGGGGGATTCATTTGGGAAATATGGGAAAGCACTTGTGCAGCTATGTGTCATAATCAATAACATTGGTGTGCTCATTGTTTACATGATCATAATTGGTATGCTATGCCCTTTCCTTAATTGATTTTGTTGTTTGGGTTTATTTAAAATATATGATTGTGTTACTAAAAGGATTCAAGGATAAAGGAGCTAAATACCTATGTGTTCTATGACCAGGAATTATGGTGTCCTTTGATCTATTTAGCCGACCTCACCTAGTGGCTAGTGAGATGAGGGTTTTTTGTTGTTGATACATAGGATGGTATGATGTTTCCTGATGTATATAGTTGATTGCACCTAGTGGAACTGGCTGTGGTTAATTTGTTTTTTCTGACATTGTTGTTTTGATGTTAGTTTCTGTTATAGGCTTAGGTTTCACATATGAGTTTTTGGAGGCAACAGATATAAGGCTTTCTAACTAATTCAGTTTTGAATTGGTGATATTGCAGGTGATGTGCTGTCTGGAACATCTGCAAGTGGAGAACATCATTCTGGTATCCTAGAAGGATGGTTTGGTGCACATTGGTGGACCGGGAGGACATTTATTGTCCTGTTTACAACACTGGCTATATTTCTTCCACTGGCAAGCTTTAAGCGAATTGGTGAGAGCTTTAGTCCAAGGAAGATTTATTGAGAACACTGCGAATTCTTAGACTTTGTTGCACAAGTTCTTGTTTTTACCACTGCAGTTACATGCATATAATTGATAACATGTTATTGCTACAAGGGCTGTTCTTTGTCATCAAATTACTCATAGAAGTGTTTGTTGGAAGAGTAACGGCAAAATTAGATTTGCATTAAGGCTTAAGATGACTCAGCTTTCCCCCTTGTTTGTTTGTTAGTAGCTTTAGTTTGTTCATGTTTCTGAAATACCTATTTTATGATAGAAAATTATAACTTCTTGAGGAAAAGTAAACAATAAAGACAGTTATGGACATGTATTCTTATTATGCGTATGATGTTGACCTTAAACATGTATTTGCTTAGCCATTAAATTTTTCTGTTCAAGTGATGTTAACAAATGGAGGTTTTTGATGCGTATTCTATGGTTGCAGATTCCTTGAGATTCACATCTGCACTCTCAGTTGCACTGGCAGTTGTTTTTCTTGTCATTGCTGTGGGAATCTCAGTTGTCAAGGTTATTAGCGGGGGCATTGCAATGCCAAAACTCTTCCCAGCCATTCCCGATGTGACATCGTTCTTTAATCTATTCACTGTGGTTCCTGTCTTTGTGACTGCATATATCTGCCACTACAATGGTATTATTACAATTGTGTTTGGAAACTTGGAATTGTGTTAGAGCATGATGTTATTACAATTTGTCATACATTTAACTCAACTGATATTTGACTCTTTTCCTGCAGTTCACAGCATAGATAATGAACTTGAGGACTCCTCACAGATGCAAGGGGTTGTACGCACTGCCCTTGGTCTATGCTCTTCCGTGTACTTATTGATAAGCTTCTTCGGGTATCTTCTATTTGGCGAAGGAACTCTTGATGACGTGCTTGCCAATTTTGATACCGACCTCGGAATCCCTTTCAGTACCGTCCTCAATGATGCTGTCCGATTGAGCTACGCTGCACACCTCATGCTTGTATTTCCAGTTGTTTTCTATCCGCTGCGGCTCAACATAGATGGTCTCCTCTTCCCTTCATCAAGGCCCTTGGTTCTGGATAACTTCAGATTTGCAACAGTCACTGTTGGCCTAACTGGTGTGATCTTCCTTGGTGCAAATTTCATACCTAGCATTTGGGATGCTTTCCAGTTCACCGGAGCAACTGCTGCTGTCTGTCTAGGATTCATATTCCCAGCTGCCATTACTCTTAGGTGAGTTCTGTTGCCTGAATTCAATACTGGATTTGGTTTCCAAAAATGATTCTTCTTAAGGAAGGCTGTGTACATCACACCCTTTGAGTGTGGCCCTTTTCTCCATTAGAGTCCTGATGCGCTTATTTTGAGTATGCTATGCTATTGGTGCTAATCTGTCAAGTGTTTTTTGACCATGCAGGGACAGGTACAACATAGCCACCAAGACAGATAAGATTCTATCTGTGCTGATGATAGTCCTTGCAGTCTTCTCAAACATTGTGGCCATATACAGTGATGCCTATGCTTTGATCAAGCAGAACAAGGGTTCTCGCGCGTAATCCGTGTTGCACGAGCACAAGTTCTGCGAAAACTGGCAGTAGAATCATGGTCAGCCTCTCACATGGAAACAAGTCAAGTGGCAGGGGCAGTTTGAAAATCAGGGTTGAATAAAAATGAGAAGCTACACTCTGTACAAATTTGCTTCAGGAGTGTCGAGAGGCATGGCTTGCACTGTAACATGCATTCAGCCTCCCTTTGTCATGTGCTATCTTTTTGTGAACATGTAATATTTTAGTCCTGCTTGTAGTTTAAGATTCCTCTCTTTTCCCCTGAATTATTTTACTCATAAGTGTAATAAGCTATTGTTGGCATTGTCATGTATTTTTATACAACCTATGAATTATGTTCTATATGCAAGTGGTATGATCCAAGAATTGAACATCACTTATTTGTATGATCTCAGGTATTTTTGTCACTTTACCTTTTCTGCATGAGGGAGGCAAATCTGAAAGAAAAGCAGTGCTTGCATAGTAGAATATCTTTTATCTCACGAATAATGTATTTTGTACACTTGAATTAGTATTTGTTTGACAATTTAAAATTACAACTTAAAATTACATGATTGTTTAGTTTTAGTAGTTAGTTGACAAATAAGCCCAACAGGAGACTAAAAAGTTTGTAATTGATATTTAATTAGGTAATGGTTTAACTGATTTAACTAAATTTTTATTTATCAATTCTTAACTATTATATTTAATTATTAATGTTTTTATTTTCACTTAAGAAGCAACTAGAAATGAATGTTATCCACATATATATAGACTAGTAGTGATGAGAAATGACAAGTAACTAATAATGGCGTCGTGCTCGTCCTATAGAAAGTACGAGATAAGGAAGAGAGATCCAGACCCCAAAAGATGCGCCCTCTTGGTCATCGATATGCAGAACTACTTCGCCTCCATGGCCAATCCTATACTCCCAAACCTCAACGCTACCATCGACCTCTGCAGGCACGCCTCCATGCCCGTCATATTCACGCGCCACTCGCACCGCAACCTTGACGACCACTCCATGCTGGCCGAGTGGTGGTCCGGCGACCTCATCCTGGACGGCACTCCCGATGCTCAACTTATGGCAGCCCTCCACCGCAAACCTGGTAAGCTTGGTTGAGTAATTAAATTAGGATGATATAGGGTTTATGATTGAATACATGGAACGGTGCAGGGGAAGACATGGTGGTGGAGAAGAACACATACAGTGCGTTCAGGAAGAGTGGCTTGGAAGAGAAGCTGGTGGAGATGGGAATTAAGGAAGTGATAGTGACGGGTGTGATGACAAACCTCTGCTGCGAGACCAACGCGCGAGAGGCATTTGTTAGAGGCTTCAGAGTGTTCTTCTCCACGGATGCCACTGCCACGTCGGATGAGGAGCTTCATGATGCCACTCTCAAGAACATGGCTTATGGTTTTGCTTACTTGCTTGACTCCCACACCCTCAAACAAGCCCTCACTCACTAGCTCTATTACTTTAATTATATCTAGAACTTTCCACGAACGAGGTATATGTATATCCAGATCCTAGCAGGTTTTATAATTTGTAGTGATCAATTAGTGTAAAATTATATCTAATGCCATGAAATTATTCAGATTTTAATAAAAGTGCTGAGCCAAGATTTTTTTATAAATATACGTTGGCAGTAACGTAACCCGTGCATGCACACAACATACAATGCATTCTTGTTTGAACAAACATTATGTCTGCTCCTAAGTAATCAGCATAGGTTGGCATACATGCACGAGTGCATTGCATATTTAATTTGTTATTCAATAATGAAATTGTCACAAGATGTAGCAACAATCGATATCCTGAATCGCTTACATATCCACACCAAGAAGGTTCCTTTGGACCCAGCTTGTACCTTAGCTGTTTCCATTACACCCAATCATTCCGTACCACATAATTAATTAATAAAGGATACTTCATTTTTGCTTCCTCGTTTTGATCTCAGATCCAATCATTAATTATAAAATAATGCTCTCTCTCTATGGTCTATACTATATATACCAGCTTTAATTAACTTGTAGGCATAGCCTTATTAGCTTAACTAATTATATAGCCGCCATTATGGGACCCCTTGATTTTAATGCTCTGAAGAAGATGCAGAATTCTGCGAACGAACTGCTTCACTCAGCAGTAGTCCAAGAAGCACTGGTGCAGGAGCGGGAAGAGAAATGGTTGAAGGAGTTGTCGGATTCATGTTTGGGAATGTTGGAGGTGTGCGGAATCTCGAAGGACGTTCTGGTGCTGGTGAAGGAACACCTTGAAGATCTTCGATTCACATTGCGGAGAGCCAGCATAGGGGAGGAGGGAATGGAGGACAAGATGGCGGCCTGCGATTCCTACAGGAAGAAGCTGAAGAAAGAGACCCTCAAGTGTTTGAAATGGCTCAAGGCCAAAAGAATCACTACTCCAAGCATAATGGAACTGGTGTTGGTTGTTGATGTTCTAAGGGAAGTGAGATTGACCAGCATCTCAATTGTGGAATCACTACTGTCTCTGATTTCAACACCGTGGTTGGAGTCAAAGTCAAAATCATGGAGGAGGCGGTCTTTGTTCTCAGATGCCATGCTGCTTCAAAGCGCAAACAAGAGGCTTGCAGGGGTTCAGATGGCGATTCAAGATCTCGACCTTGAGTTGGACTGCATCTTCAGGCGTTTGATTCACACTAGGGTTTTGCTCCTTAACATACTCACGCCAAATTGATCAAATTAAACTCAATTATTAACCACTCACTCACTCTATTCTTTCATTTCTTTCAAATAACGTAACTACATTGTCATATTCTGCAATCAATTACCACAGTTAGTAGTACGTACTCAGTTCATTCCTTTATTTTTTTATTTTGATATCAATCAATAATAAATTGTGTTAACTTAAAAACTTATTAGCTAGTGCGTGTTCCAATTTGTCAACTAGATGTATGTATAGAGTAAATTAAAAGGAAAAAGACATCACAAATCACATCTATAAAGAATAAGATCTTTATTTATCTTTTAAATATGAGGTATATCCCCCACCTCTTAAAGCTAGTTCTGATCCAATTATGTTGAGTCCCTTGTGTATCCAATGTAATAAGGGAGCCGCTCGATAAACAAGTTTAAAACGTCTTTTTATAAAAATACTTTTTAATAATTAAAATTTAATATATATAATCGATTAAATCGTGTTATTTTTTGTTAAAATTAAGCTAGACAAATTGATTTGACCGAAAAATTGTGAATCAAATATTGAACTGGTCTAAATTAATATTATTTTTTATAGAAAATGACTACAATACCTTATTATAGAAAATGACTAAAATACTTCTATTATATATATTAATTTTGAAAATCCTAAATTTTATTCCTTTATTTTTCTATCGTAGGGTTAGAATTTAGAGTTTTTTAAAATATATATATATATATATATATATATATATATATAATAAGAGTATTTTAATCATTTTCTATAATAAAGATATTGTAGTCATTTTTTATAAAAAATAATATTAATTTAGATCAGTTCAAGATTTGATTCACTATTTTTTCAGTTAAATTAATTTGTCTAGCCTAATTTTAACAAAAATAACATGAATGTCTTTATCTAAGTGGTTCCCATACGATAATAGTACGTAAAATTAATGAATGGTGTTTTCCAGGATAGCACATATATGTGATATTAGCGATGATAAATGCACATATACTCAAAATAAATATGGAGATTTGTGTTCAGTTATATATAGAGTTAGGTTCTGGAGATCATCTAGCTAGCTAGTTTATCAAACGGGAATGCAGCTATCACAGCACTGTAAAACACTAAAACGTCTTTATGCTGCTGATATATGCAGCAATATCAACTAACGGATAGGAAATGGGCTTGGCCTTTTCTTAATGGGCCTTCTATGTACATATCCATTACTGGATTTTGCCTTTGATCTATCAAAGAAAAAATTGGAGCCTGGTTTGTATTTTGACTTGGGAGTATATTGGTTTATTTTTTAATGGATATGAATTGTCCCAATTAGACTCAAAGTACATGCATGTTGGAAAAAGTGGCCCAGGTGAAATATAGACAAAACTTTTGCCATACAATAATTTTATTAGCAGAAAATAATAAAACAAAATGCTAATAAGGATGGAGAGTGGTGTGAGAAATCATGGATCTCTCCTAGCTTATCATGAATGTTTTACTTTTCATGAGACAGAGAACAACATCTTATCATGAAAATAGTTGGAAGATGATTTGTGTCCATACAATGTTGAAAATACATTGGAATTTGCCTTGGATATATATGACAAGAGAAGATTTTAACATGTTAGGCTTGCTTTGCCTATGATGATCTGAACTCCACAAATGCAACAAGATCCTTTAAAACATGACCATTATGCCACGCATGCTGCATTTTGGTGCTCAGACAATGGCCACGTGTACTTGTGGTTAACATTTATCTATGTGGGTCACCACTCATCAAGTTACTGCTTGCTGCATGCATAGCTTGCCATACACCATATCTTATCCATAATCACATTGACTCAGCTAGACAATATATACAAGATACATTCTCAACTCCACACACATTAAGGACCAATCAACGTTTCTTAATCTATTATTCAAAGTTTTGGAATCAAATCAAATTATGTGCTTAACGATAAGATAATATGAGAAGATGGATGGATGAAATTAAATGGAAGAGCAATAAATAATAATTAGGTATTTTATTGAGTGAAAATGCTGTTAAGTTGTAAAGATTGGTGGATGGCTGCTGGATTATGAGAATGTCGAATAGAAATCTTATTCATTGGCATTTCATATGAAACAATATGATGTCAGATCTTCAGTGATCATTTGACATACATAGGTAATATTGTTGTTACTAAGAGAAACAGAGAGTGATCCATCTAAATTTGTAGAGAGAGAGATTTTAAAGTTCGTTATAATTAATGTAGAGTAACATATTTTTTTTAATTTACATAGAATGTTATTTATATTACATTTCTGAAGAAACATACAATAAGGCCTACTATATTTCTACAACAAAAGAAAAAGAAGTGATTATTATTTAGTGACTAGTGTGAGACAGGGGACAAGGAATTTTGGCCCCACTTTGCTAACATTTTGTGAAGTCTTAACAAACGCAAGAAAGTTGCAAATTTAGGTAAAGATGTTGTTTCTGCGGGTAATCTTTACTGGTAAGCCATGTTTGGGCACTGGAAAAGGACCATACTGTATTCCATCACCATTATTTCCCACAACTTGCCACCTAATTATATAAAGCAACAATCAAATTAAAGGGGTCAGTATCAATACAAATTTGACAAAATCTTTGATAACTTTGACTCTTTTGCCAAAACCATCACATTATTATTATTACCTTTGAAAATTTCTTCATGAACTCACACTTGTACTTATATTAGTTAATGTAGGCTTCCATGAAATATTCTAAGTTTCTAACACTATTCTCTAATTAATTAGTCAAAATAATGAACACAAAAAGTATAGTCATAGTCTCATTACTCATAGGCGTATTTATTTACATTCTACATTAAATTAACTCATCTTAATTACTACTAAATTAAGTGTGACCAAATGAAATGATAGTAAAAATGAGTTAATTCAATATAAAATATGTGAAATGAATTATTTAAACATTTAATACGAAATACTTATAATAATATCTTATAGAATAAGGACAAGGTGAAATATGATGTGGTGTGTAATTGTGCAGAACTATGTGTGGTATCAAGTAAAACTTACTCCCTTCAAATTTGACTTCTCTAACATCATGGAGTTTGTCTTAGCTTGGTTTGATCAAGCTGGCAAATTGCTTGGACTATCTTCAAAAATTACTATCATCTATCACATGCATGCCATAATTCATTTTTTTTGTGGGATTAATATTTTTTGTTTTTCATCCCCCCTCTTCCCCTTTTTTTGACCGGAAGAATTCATGTTTGAGAAGGAACTTAGCTTGATAAACAATTTAAAACAGAGTACACTAAAAAGAATAAAAACACGAGATTGAATTGAAAAGGGGGACGGATCGGAACATATTATGTTACCTTAGTACCTAACTAATTTTTTGTATTCTTTAAGAATTTTCTATTAGAACCTATAAATTTATTTGATGTACGAAGTTTACACGTAACTTAAGAAAACTTGTTGCATATTTATATAGTGTTGGTATCATTGTGAAAAAGAAAGGCATATCTATTTTATTAGTACTACCATTCTATATATGATTGAAAGGGACCTTCAAGAAGTGTGATGTTTTGAGTAATTGTAGACAAGCCTTTGCCTGTTAAACTAAATGACAACAAATTTTGATTGGCCAATATAGTAGAAATAGTGATCAGTGTAAAGTCCCACTCATTTGATTAATTGACCATCAACAAAGATTAGGAAATATCTATTTTTAGCTTAATTTGTGGGTTTTATTTCATAGGCTACTCAAATATCTACATTAGGAGCTTAATTAGAGAATTAACTTTTTTTAGGTAATATCAATAAATTTTATTAAATTGTTTTTTATTTTTAAATTTTAAATTTTAAATTTTATATCTTAAATTCTAAAAAGATAATATTAAAAAATAAAATTTCAATAAAAAATAGTTAATATTCACTAATTAATTAAAAGTTAGTTCATAATTATATCATTAAATAATACTAATTCTTATGGAAGATAATTTCTAATTCCTTTTTAGAATTGAAAATTTGTAAGTTAAAAAATAAAGTTAAGTAAAAAAAATTGTATTTAAATTTCTAAAAAAGTGTGCATTTTACATAATATTTTTATTTTTAAAATATTTTTATTATAAAAATTAAATAATAATTTACATTCTTGATTGTAGCAATATTCTTGGAAATAGTAGTAGCTTATGTTTATGCATGCATGGCGACAAAAGCCATGCATGTTTGCCACGTATATGTATGAAATACGTAAACAGTTTAAGGTCGTCTTAAAATCCGAGAGGTCGTGGCTACTTCTTACTGAAGACTTGTATGTCATCAAAACCACATGCTAGTAGTTAATAATATATGCTGAATAATATTTTAATATAAGCATTCATATATAAATAAAAACCCTATATTTATGAAGGACCACTTCCACATCTTAAGGAACACAGTATGTAATTATAGGACCACCCTCATTGATCAATTTTCCCATTTTTTTATTTTTAATATTGGATTAACAATGGTGTTTTTCTAAAATGTGATCTAATGTGGTATTTTTCTGTACAAATCGGATCATCCGATTTTTAGGTACGCAAATCAGACCGTCCAATTTCTGTACTCGGACCGTCCGATTTGTGTTGAAAAAATTAAAAAAATTTGGAGTCCGATTTGTGTACTCCAAATTTTTTAAATTTTTTCAACACAAATCGGTGGGTCCGATTTGTGTACTCCAATTTTTTAAAATTTTTTCAAAACACAAAAAATCACCGTGTTAAAGTATAACACCCATTTTATTACCATATTAAAATTTTTTAGCCCAATTTTCCTAAAGTCAATTGAGAGAGATCTGAGTAGCTGACAAACTAATTATGCAAAAAGTTCATACAAGATCCAAACTAATTAATTGTATTATTGATGGAAAGAAATATAAATACCTATATGAAATAGTGAGATAATGAAGGAGGACAAGAAGCTCAAGCTTGGCTAGCTCATTCCCTGGACAAGAATGGATTCCATTTCCAAATGGCATGTATGTGTTTGGTCTCGGTGGCACCTTCACCGTCGCATAAACAAACTAATTAACAAAAGTCAACCCTCTTTAATGAACATATATCCACTAGGAAAAGTTTAGGAGCCCGCAATTTTATTAAATTCTGACCAGCATATATCCAGCAAAGAAGAATAAGTCATTGAATGAAATCTCACATCAATCTCACACCATTGAAAGCATTATTAATGACTATTATCCACTATGTACATGAAATAGTGTTACGTTGTACTAGCTAGCTAGCGTACAAATATAGGTCACGTGTTATAAAAAAATATATAGATGAAGATTCAAATAGGAAATGAAAAGGACTTTACCTAAGCATTGATTGATAACCTTATATATGCTTCTCACATTGAAGATTAGATTTTTAGAGACACAATATATACCTCGAAGCGTGAGGGGTCGAATTTGTGTGGTTGAGGAAAGAAATCAGCAGAATGGTGAATGCTTCGGAAGAGTGGAAGGACCTTCCAGCCTTTGGGAATGTAGTAACCTTGAAGCACCACATCTTCCACTGCTTCTCTGAATGTGAATGACAGTATGCTTGCACTTCTCAACGTTTCTTGGATTACCTGATCAAAATTAAAATATACAGTTATACACATACATATATTAATAAATTGGTTTATTTAATGCATTAAAAATTAATTCAATGATTGATTAATTAATTTATTACCCGAGTAGTGAGTGGCATCTGCCTGGTATCATCCCAAGAAAGTCCACGATTTTGTTGAGCTGTTTTGATCTTGATTCCTTCGTGTTCTTTCTGTGAAAGTTATTGAAAATTAGGATTGATGAGTAGGTGATGAGAAATTTTGAAGGATTATATAGAAAGAGAAGGCATATTACTGTGACGGCTTCTAAGAGAATGGGATTGTCGTGTAAGTATTTGAGAAGCCAAGTAAGAGCAGTTGCAGTGGTGTCATGTGCAGCGAAGATAACACCAATGAGATTATCAGAAACC
Organism: Arachis stenosperma; assembly: GCF_014773155.1. NCBI lineage: Eukaryota > Viridiplantae > Streptophyta > Magnoliopsida > Fabales > Fabaceae > Arachis > Arachis stenosperma. Next base: position 134,576,913 of record NC_080386.1, on the reverse strand, counting down.
TGAGAATCAGAGAGTTTGTATTTTGCTTTCGCTTCCAGCAATTCTCCCAATATCCCTCCACCAAGCTCTCCACTTTCTTTTCTTCTTTTTATTAACCTCCCTATACTCTCATCTAGAAGCTTCCTTGCCTTCATTCATATTTATCAACAATTATTAATTAGCTGATTACTTCTATATATAGGTCTTTATTTTTTTATTTTTGTACAATAAATGCACTATTTTATGCACATTTTCACTATGTATTTGAGTCTCTACCAATTAATTAAACACATAAGCCTCTCATCAAGCTTAGAATCATAAATATTTTAATATGATAAATTATTCTTCTAACCTTTACCGTATCTAATAATTAACAAATTACAGTTTTTTTTCCGTTAAATAGGAGTTAACTATCAAAATCAAATAATGATATTATTATGTCTTGTTATATATCATGTCTAAAATAAGTCAAGTTTTTAAAGATTTTATCGATTATTAGTTTTGGTGAAAATCATAAATGGCATTTTTTTTCTTTATTTAAATATATAGCAATTTAATATCTATTTATAAAATATAAAAGTTGATACCAATTTTTTCTACAATAAATTTAAGCCATCTTTTCTTTACTAATGATACCACATCAGCAATTCTAATGATTTGGCAAAAGATTAAAATCAACCAATCATTATTTAGTAAAATATTTTTAAAAGATTAAAACAAAAAATTTGTATCTATTATTATTCAATTGAAACATCAAGTACTAATTAAATGTAATAAATATACATTAAAAATATTATAATAATGATAATTATAAAAAATTTCAGTTACAAATATTCAAATTCTACAACTTATACATATTAAGACTCTTACTACTTTTTATTTCTTAATCTCTTATATTAATTGTCAAAAATTCCTTAAATTTAATATAACATTTTTATATATTTTTCATTCTCATTCATTATTTTTTTTTAATTATTTACAAAAAAAACGCAAGAGGTAGGAAATTAAAATTTCAAGGATTAATGAATGCAAAACACATAACTGTAAAGAATGGTAGAAAATTAAAAAATATTTTAAGTAAAGATTAAAAAATATCAATTTATGTCCCAAACATCTAAAGAATGAAAATAACATTAATATATGCAAACATATAAATAGAATGCAAACAAATAAAAAAATAAAAAACTATTTTTTAATGAACAAATTGATTATATAAAATAAAATATAATTGATGATAAGACATAGTATTTATATGACATAGTTGTTAAAATAATAAATAAAAATAACATTTCTTCATCGTAAAAATATAATTTTTTTAAATTAATATATATATATATATATATATATATATATATATATATATATATGGTATCATATACCATTTGAGCTATAATTTATTGGAAAAAAAAATACCCTTGTTTACTTAAAAGAAAAAGAAGTAAAAACTCAAAAAAAGAAATTTGTGATAGATACCTTGATTGCTTTCCAATAGGAAGTTCCAGGAATATGTAAGGGATAAGAGTTGTAGCCTTTCTCGAAGCATCGATACAGTTTGCATATTTCTTCTATTTCTACCTCCATTGTTGTACCAAAGGCCGATATTGCAGCCACTTGGAAAGCATACTATATATAACAAAAAGAAAATAAAGGTACATATACATACATTAATTCTATGCTTGGGGATAATAATAGGAGAAAGTCTCACGCCATACTTTTGTTAAAATTTAATTAGTATCTAACTAATAAAAAAAATATATAATTTTATATTATTAAATATAATCTCACATCATCAAAAATCATCAAAAATATTAATAATGATTAATTGATAATTACATTTCACAAAATGTGCTGGTAGCACTATTGTATAATATATACCTTTTTCATCTCTTGCAAGGTGTTGATGGTTTTGTTGGTCCAAGTAGGCAACAAATCGAGGAGAATATGCTCAACCTCGGAGACAGAGTTCTTGATTTTGGAGAGCAAGAAAGAGTTTTGAATGAGTTTCTTGAGCATGGAGTGATAGGTGCCTTGTTGGAAGAACACAGCTTGGGGGCCTATGAGCTTCTCTTTGCTGGGTGGATGTCCTGCTTTGAAGAGATGCGCGTGACTCACCAGCACCGCTCTTGCCGCATCTGGATTTGATATCATCACGCACGGGCAGCCCAGTATGTGCGTCTTGAATATCTGCCCGTATTTTTTCTGTCTCTTGGAGAAGAAGGAATTTGGGTTTTGAGTGTAAAGTTTGAGAGTTTCTCCAAGAAAGGGCCAGCCCATAGAACCGGGAGGCAAGTACCACTCTTTATTATATTTGAACCGCTTCCTCCATTGGATTTGGAGGAATAATCCTCCTATTATTATTATCATTGAAAACAAGGACACATAATAATAAGCAGGATGGGTAATAAAGCATGAAATAAGTTGCATGATGGTGGACTTGATACAGCTATATATACTATATAAGTAGCTAGGTGCAAGCAATAAAGAGAGAGGTTTAATTTCGTGCTATATTGTGTGGCCAATTAAGTTATGCACTATAATAGGAAGAATGAGATTGAATTATGTAGACCACGGAGATATATAGGCTATATATATACACAGAGCCACAGAAATAGAAAAAAAGAAAAAGAAAAGTATTAGTAGTCGGTTAAGTGAGCGAATATATGAGGTATATTATATGGAAAATTCTAGGGTGCTGATCATATTATCAGCATGGGATGATGATAATGCGTGGCAATTTGAGAGTGTGACACTTGGTTAATACTTCTTCTTTTCGTTAATGTTGTTTATTTTCCATTCCATCACTTTTCTTAGTTATAATTAACGAAACTGCTAAGTATTTTTGGTTTGTGGGCTGATAATGAACTATAGTGAATAATATTTCATACGATTTTCAATAAAAAAAGAAAACATTATCCCAACTAAAAGACATAAATTTTTTTTATTTGTTTAATAATTAAAATTCACTAAATAATAGAGTTTTTTTTAAACTTTGAAATACATAAAATAGATGATTTTATTTTATTTAAGAATTTCAATTAACTTATCCTTATCTTTTTAAATATATAAAATGTCAAAAATATCTTTTTTTTATATAAATAAGTGTCTAACAAAAATAGTTTTATCAAAGATAGAATTATTTACAAATTAAATGAGAATTTAATATATTGAACAGTAATTTCAATCCAAAAAATAGAATTCAATTCTACTTATATATTAAAATCATTCCAAATCAAGAAAGAAGAAATTAAATTCTAAATAAAAATAAATTCTTTTCTTCATAGAATGCAATCCTTATCTCATATTAAAAAATTTTTCACACACAATTTTTTAAAATACAAACTTATCAACTTGATAATTTTGTGTGTTGATAATTTTATGTGTTGATAATTCTTTGTAGATTATACCTTTAATTTGGTGTGTTGATAATTTTGTATTTTCAAAGAGTGTGTTTGAATTTTTTTTTTAATATGAGATAAGGATTATATTTTATGAAAAAAATTATTTTTATTTAAAATTTAATTTTTTGATTTGGAATGATTTTAATATATATATAAGTAAAATTGAATTCTATTTTTTGGATTGAAATTACTGTTAAATATGTTAAATTCTTATTTGATTTGTAAATAACTCTATCTTTGATAAAAAAAAATTGCTAGAGACTTATTTATAAAAAAAAAAGATATTTTTGACATTTTATACCTTTAAAAAGATAAAGACAAGTGAATTGAAATTCTTAAATAAAATAAAATCATCTATTTTATGTATTTCAAAGTAAAAAAAGAAAGTTCTATTCTTTAGCGAATTTTAATTATTAAACAAATAAAAATAATTTATATTTTTTATTGGGATAATATTTTTTTTTATTGGAAATGGTATGAAGTATTATCTATTATGGTCCATTAACAGCCACAAACCAAAAATACTTAGGAGTATCACTAATCATAATTAAACAAAGTAATGAGAACGGAAAATAAACATCAACAAAAAGAAGAGTTATTAACTGTCACACTCCCAAGCCGCCACGCATTATCATCATCCTATGCTGATAATATGTATCAGCACCGTAGAATCTCCCATATTATATTAGTGCAGGTGGTGGTTTTATAGAGCGGCAAATCGGAGTTGGGACATGCGTCACCACCATTGTAGAAACACCTTGAAATCAGTTTCTCTTTTTTCGTCCAAATACAATCATCTTCTAACATGCTTTTATCATTTAGAACCGACTCTACACCTAGAGAAAATATTTTTGAACACTCAGATTTTTTCTTATTTTAATATCAATTTTATTTTGACATTTATCTATATTGTCATTCGAGTAACTTAACTGTTCACAGACACTTTAATTTTATTCGTTTCTAGCTATTCAAATATTATCTCATTATATTTTATGTAACAAAAAAGATATGCTATATATATAGCTAATATTACAAAAAGAGAAAAGCTTTTTGTATATTGATATCTAAAAAATTTTTTGCAGTCTATTATTGTTTATGAAAAAATTTAATTTGTTTCCACGGTGCCAAGCAAAGAGAAAACATTTGTCCCATCATTTGCAGACTTGAAAAGGTATTTAAGTTAGAATACAAAGATTATCTTCAAATGTGATGATAGGTATGGCCACAAATTTAATGTGTGTATGGAATTAGTTAGAAAAGGAGCTAATAGAAGAAATAAGAAGATACCTCGTATAGGGAAAGAACAATACTATCAGAAGAAAAGCGGTGGCTCTTCTACCCATGATATACAACAATAAAAAGAAGGAAGGGACCATCTCAAAAGAAAAAGAATATATGATGGCAAAAAATTAAGAAATCAGTAATAATGATCAATAATCAATTTTATATGAAAAAAATCAACAACTTTTAAATACACTTATTAGTAAGGAATCTTCGGATACCCAAAAAAAATTCTTTTAGACTTTGGTTGGTGGTAAAGAAATCCCAAAAATAACAAGTAGAAAATTGGGGATAAAATACCAAAAAAAAATTTAATGACGTAGCTAGAATCAACCTGAATTAAATGGAGAAGATCAAACTATAAATTATGTCATCAATAATTCTAATAGAAAAGTGAAAAGAAAATCTAATTCTAACTGTTATCGTCAGCAAATCAAAAATGAAAATCAATAACGTAGCCGAAAAGTGAGGTTATTGAAGAATTTCAAAAGCATTATTCTTTGGGAGTAGGATCGAATAGAAGTAGAGCGACGAGTCATATCAAAAAGTTTTTAAAGTGTGTAAACAAAAGGCTCTGCTAGGGTTTCGACGGAAGAAATCAATTTGGTTCAATGGAGTGCAAAGAAGGTCAAGTCTCGTGAGGCCTTTGATCCCCATCGGAAAAGAAACTGTATAGATTTGCTGATTCATAACTCCCAATTTGTTCACATAAAAATTGAAGATAGGAATTCAGTGCAGTGGTTGCTAACAGGCATCTATGGGAGTCCTAATAGGAGTTTCGGGAAATCGCTCTTTGAGGATCTTCACATTATTGACAGGTATGCCAATTTGCCATGGTGCGCCATTGGCGATTTTAATGCTATTTTGAATTATCATGAACAAAGTGGAGGGTCCCCCTTGCGGTATGGAGGGGCCTGCCGTGAATTTAATGCCTGAATGTGGCCTTATGGACCTAGGGTACTCGAGATGTCCGTATACATAGAAAAGAGGTTCTCTAATGGAAAGGCTTGATAGGAGGGTTTCTAACCTTGACTGGCAAATCACCTTTCCAGGGGCAGTTATCCAACATTTATCGAGTCTGAAGTCTGACCATTCTCCTCTCCTTTTGCGCCTTACTTCCCAGGGTGCAACTAATATGGGAAGGAGCCCTTTCAGATTCTTAGCCGTTTGGTTGGTTCACATTGATTTCAATAATGTCATTAACAGATGTTAAAATCTTCAAGACTCTTGGAACACTTGTATGGAAGATTTCTAGCAGGAGTTAAAGCTTTGGAATCATAATGTCTTTAGCAATATCCATCGCAAGAAATAAAAAATTTTGAGGAGGCTTCAAGGCATTAAGAATAGTCTCACTATGAATCTGAATCCTTATCTGGAGAAATTGCAGAGGAAGCTTTGGATGGAGTATGAGGAGATCTTGGCCCAAGAGAAACTGTTCTAGTTCCAAAAGTCTCGCATTGTTGTTTGGGGACTGTGACACTAAATTTTTCCATGGCTCCACTATGGCCTGCAGGAGGACTGGAGGAGAAATCGGATTGAAGCTTTGCAGGATGATAATGGGTGCTGGGTGCGTGACCGCTTAGCCCTGGAAAGAATGGCTACCACTTAATTTCTATAGTCAGCTTTACCGATGATGTTTCAGATACACCCTTTGTCTTGAGAAATAATTTCCCTCTTCTGGATAGAGATGATCTTGTGAGTATTGGTAGTAAGATCTCTCGTATGAAAATAAAGGACGCTCTGTTCTCTATGTGAAGTCTCAAGGCTCCAGGGAGAGATGGAATACAGGCAATTTTCTATCAGAATAAGTAGGACAAGGTGGGAACCGACCTTTGTAGTCTGGTTGAAAGGATTTTTAACAGGCCCTTGGATGTCTAGGATATCAATGAGATCTTGATTACCCTTATTCTGAAGGTCAAGCCTACGGTCACGTTAAAGCAAATGCATCCTATTTCTCTCTGCAATGTTTCCTATAAAGTTATTACTAAAGTTTTATCTAGGAGGTTGAGAAAAATCATGGAAAAAGTAGTGAAGCCAACTCAAAGTAGCTTTGTTCCGGGGAGGCATACCTCGGATGACATCATTATTACCCAGGAAGTCATTAACTCCATGCGAAAGAGGAAAGGAAGGAAGGGATGGATAGCTATCAAGATCGACCTTCAGAAGGCATATAACAAACTAAAGCGGAGTTTTATCAAGGACACCATGCAAGATATGGGCCTTCCGGAGCATATGGTGGATATCATTTATGCTTGTATATCGACCGATAGGATGAGGGTTTTATGGAATGGAGAAATCTTAGAGGAGTTTGCCCCCACTAGAGGTATTCGGCAGGGAGATCCACTCTCACCTTACTTGTTCGTTCTATGTATGGAACACCTTTCTCACCTTATCAGTGCGGCAGTTGAGCTGGGATTTTGGAAGTCAATTAAGTTGTGTAAAGTGGGTCCAGCCCTCTCCCACCTTTACAGCCATGAGAAAGTATTCAAGCTGGAATATGAAGGACATCATCAAATTTATTTCAAGGGTGGTAGGTATGGCCACAAATTTAATGTGTGTTTGGAATTAGTTAGAGAATGAGCTAATGAAAATAAGAAGGTACCTCATATAGAGAAAGAACACCACTGAGAGGAAGGCGGTGGCTCTTCCACCCGCAACAAATAACAGGAAAAGGAAGGAAAGAAAGGACAATCCCAAAAAGAAAAAGATCATATGGTGACAGAAAATTAGGGAATCACTAATAATGACCAGTAATCAATTTTAAATGAGAAAAATTAACAACCTTTAAATGCACCTATTAGCAAAAAATCTGCAGATATAAAAAAAAAAATTCTTTTGGACCTTGTTGGTGGTAAATAAATCTCAAAGAATAAACAAGCAAAAATTTGGGAATAATAATATCAGCAAAAAAAAATCAATGACGTAGCCAGAATCAACCTGAATTAAATGGAGAAGATTAAGCTATAAATGATGTCATCAATAATTCTGGTAGGAAAGTGAAAAGAAAATCTAATTCTAACGGTTATTATCAGCAAATCAACAATGAAAATCAATGATGTAGCCAAAAAATAAGGTCAATGAAGAGTTCCACAAGCAAGAATATAGTGAAAACAAATTTGGAAATTAATAAGAAAATTATTGTCCAACAGCTACAAAATAAGAGTCTAAGACATACCAAGATTGAGAATACACCAACTCCTAATGAGAACATGAAGTTTGACACTAACGTCAAGAAAAAAGAAACTATGCATAAGAAATATTAAGACCAGTTTAAGAATAAGATTTACCATAGCCTCTAAAAGAGAAGTTTCATCTCCATTAACAGTGTCCTTGATGCTCACTCTAGCTCTCTTATCAATAGGATCATGGGAGGAAGACCTAGAGCGTAAAGCTCGAAACACTACAAAGACAAGTCCCCTAAAATTATTAATAACAATTAGTAGGTTGCATTGTCATAATGAAGAAAGCCAGTTGCATGGCTGAAAAGACCCTTCTTAATGGGAATGAAGAAGTTGATGCTCCAGAATGTAACCTTATAGAAGAGTAAATGCTTCATCCTTGGCTTTAGGGAGTTTTTTTGTCCTTTTTTTTATTTTTTGCTAATTTAATGATGAATATTGTCATTTAGAATTGCAGAAGAGCTTCCTCTAGTGGGTTTAACTCTATTATCTCTGATTTAATGCTTAGATATAAATCTAAATTTTTATTTTACTTTAAACTTATATTTTAGTGGCCAAAGCTGAAGTAGTTATTATGCACTTAGATATTAATTCATGGTGTATTCGTGAGGCTGAAGGTTTTTCTAGAGAAATTTAGTGGTTTTGGATAAAGAATCTTAGAACAACCTATCAAAGTACACAAATAGTATTCACATGGAAGCCAATTAGGAAAACAATAGTTGGTGAAATTTTTCTGCGATCAATGGTAGTCCTCAAGTGGGTTGTAGAAGTGATCAATGGATAGATTTCAAGTGAATCTCTTCCACTATTACTAGTCCTAGGTGTTTGGATGGTGGCTTCAACTCCATCTTCACCCTAAATGATATCGGGGGTTCTTTTAATCTCACTCATAACACTAAAAGATTTATTACTTGTATGAATAACTTTGGTCTGCATTATTTAGGCTTTAACGGATCCCTTCTTTATTTCGCAAAGGAATAATAGTAAAAGATCACTTGAACTTTTTATTAGCAATTTTGACTTTGCTAATAAATTTACAGAAGGAGTTAAATATTTATCTATACCTAAATCTGATTACTTACCCATCTTCCCTGATTTTCATATTCATGCTATTAAGGATAAAGAAACACCATTCAAATTTTTGGCGTCCTGGATTCTCTGATACCTAATAGCTTCTCTGATACCTTTTCTCCCGCTAGAAAAATTAGATAGGGAGAAAGATGTGGTGGCTAAAAGTACTAAATAATTGAAAATAGATGCAAAAGAATACGTTGAAGCAGTAATGGAGGAAGTAATGCAAACTGATCCAGAAGAAAAAAAGATGAGGATAAACCACAATCTATGCCAAAAGACACTGCCATCATAGATACCGTAGTACCTCAACAAGTCAAAGCCTCTTATAGAGATTAGCTGATACCTGATAGGGGATGAGTTGGAGAAACTTAACCAAAAGGAAATTGTTCATATGGTGGCAAAAGAGTATCTCTCGGATAAAAAATTCGTGAAATCAGGAGATGAAAGACAGACTCTTTTCAATCCAAACCCAATGATAGATTGAGGTCACGCTTGAAAAGTATGACAAATTATGTTACCATGGATACAAACACTTATCGTGAGGTCTATCAATAAGACGATCTCTAGTTTATAAGTGATGGAGGTGGATCAATAGAAGGTGGAAGAAAAGAAGGCCATCTGAGTTATGGACTTGGAAATGGAATTTTCCTAATTCGGTTCTCTTACTATGAAGACTATGCCTACGCCTTGTATAAAAAGTCTTAGATGATCGCTGACCATTACTTCCTTATCGAATAATAGAGACCTTTATTCATACCTCAGAAAATACTATACAACTCCAGAAGGTTGCTGCCTATAATTAGTTAGAAAATGAGTTAATAGAAACAAGAAGATACCTCATATAGAAAAAGAACACCATCAGAAGAAAGGCGGTGGCCCTTCCACCCACGACATACAACAGTAAGAAGAAGGAAGAGACCATCCCAAAAGGGAAAGAACATATGGTGGCAAAAAATTAGAAAATCAGTAACAATGTTCAGTAATCAATTTTAAATGAGAAAAATAAACAACCTTTAAATGCACTTACTTGTAAGGAATTTCTTGATACAAAAGAAGAAAGTTCTTTTGGACCTTGGTTGGTGGTAAAAAAATCCTAAAAAAAAACAAGTAGAAAATTGGAGATAAAATATCAGCCAAAAAAAATCAACGACATAGCCAAAATCAACCTGAATTGAATGGAGAAGATCAAGTTATAAATGATGTTATCAATAATTCTGATAGAAAAGTGAAAAGAAATCTAATTCTAACTGTTATCATCACCAAACCAAAAATGAAAATCAATAATAGTACGTAAAATTAATGAATGCTGTGATATTAGCGATGATAAATGCACATATACTCAAAATAATTATGGAGATTTGTGTTCAGTTATATATAGAGTTAGGTTCCGGAGATCATCTAGCTAGCTAGTTTATCAAACGGGAATGCAGCTATCACAGCACTGTAAAACGTCTTTATGCTGCTGATATATGAAGCAATTTCAACTAACTGATAGGAAATGGGCTTGGCCTTTTCTTAATGGGCCTCTTGGTACATATCAATTACTGGATTTTGCCTTTGATCTATCGAAGAAAAAATTGGAGCCTGGTTTGGTTTATTTTTTAATGGATATGAATTGTCCCAATTAGACTCAAAGTACATGCATGTTGGAAAAAGTGGGCCAGGTGAAATATAGACAAAACTTTTGCCTTACAATAATTTTATTAGCAGAAAATAATAAAACAAAATGCTAATAAGGATGGAGAGTGGTGTGAGAAATCATGGATCTCTCCTAGCTTATCATGAATGTTTTACTTTTCATGAGACAGAGAACAACATCTTATCATGAAAATAGTTGGAAGATGATTTGTGTCCATACAATGTTGAAAATACATTGGAATTTGCCTTGGATATATATGACAAGAGAAGATTTTAACATGTTAGGCTTGCTTTGCCTATGATGATCTGAACTCCACAAATGCAACAAGATCCTTTAAAACATGACCATTATGCCACGCATGCTGCATTTTGGTGCTCAGACAATGGCCACGTGTACTTGTGGTTAACATTTATCTATGTGGGTCACCACTCATCAAGTTACTGCTTGCTGCATGCATAGCTTGCCATACACCATATCTTATCCATAATCACATTGACTCAGCTAGACATATATACAAGATACATTCTCAACTCCACACACATTAAGGACCAATCAACGTTTCTTAATCTATTATTCAAAGTTTTGGAATCAAATCAAATTATGTGCTTAACGATAAGATAATATGAGAAGATGGATGGATGAAATTAAATGGAAGAGCAATAAATAATAATTAGGTATTTTATTGAGTGAAAATGCTGTTAAGTTGTAAAGATTGGTGGATGGCTGCTGGATTATGAGAATGTCGAATAGAAATCTTATTCATTGGCATTTCATATGAAACAATATGATGTCAGATCTTCAGTGATCATTTGACATACATAGGTAATATTGTTGTTACTAAGAGAAACAGAGAGTGATCCATCTAAATTTGTAGAGAGAGAGATTTTAAAGTTCGTTATAATTAATGTAGAGTAACATATTTTTTTTAATTTACATAGAATGTTATTTATATTACATTTCTGAAGAAACATACAATAAGGCCTACTATATATTTCTACAACAAAAGAAAAAGAAGTGATTATTATTTAGTGACTAGTGTGAGACAGGGGACAAGGAATTTTGGCCCCACTTTGCTAACATTTTGTGAAGTCTTAACAAACGCAAGAAAGTTGCAAATTTAGGTAAAGATGTTGTTTCTGCGGGTAATCTTTACTGGTAAGCCATGTTTGGGCACTGGAAAAGGACCATACTGTATTCCATCACCATTATTTCCCACAACTTGCCACCTAATTATATAAAGCAACAATCAAATTAAAGGGGTCAGTATCAATACAAATTTGACAAAATCTTTGATAACTTTGACTCTTTTGCCAAAACCATCACATTATTATTATTACCTTTGAAAATTTCTTCATGAACTCACACTTGTACTTATATTAGTTAATGTAGGCTTCCATGAAATATTCTAAGTTTCTAACACTATTCTCTAATTAATTAGTCAAAATAATGAACACAAAAAGTATAGTCATAGTCTCATTACTCATAGGCGTATTTATTTTACATTCTACATTAAATTAACTCATCTTAATTACTACTAAATTAAGTGTGACCAAATGAAATGATAGTAAAAATGAGTTAATTCAATATAAAATATGTGAAATGAATTATTTAAACATTTAATACGAAATACTTATAATAATATCTTATAGAATAAGGACAAGGTGAAATATGATGTGGTGTGTAATTGTGCAGAACTATGTGTGGTATCAAGTAAAACTTACTCCCTTCAAATTTGACTTCTCTAACATCATGGAGTTTGTCTTAGCTTGGTTTGATCAAGCTGGCAAATTGCTTGGACTATCTTCAAAAATTACTATCATCTATCACATGCATGCCATAATTCATTTTTTTTGTGGGATTAATATTTTTTGTTTTTCATCCCCCCTCTTCCCCTTTTTTTGACCGGAAGAATTCATGTTTGAGAAGGAACTTAGCTTGATAAACAATTTAAAACAGAGTACACTAAAAAGAATAAAAACACGAGATTGAATTGAAAAGGGGGACGGATCGGAACATATTATGTTACCTTAGTACCTAACTAATTTTTGTATTCTTTAAGAATTTTCTATTAGAACCTATAAATTTATTTGATGTACGAAGTTTACACGTAACTTAAGAAAACTTGTTGCATATTTATATAGTGTTGGTATCATTGTGAAAAAGAAAGGCATATCTATTTTATTAGTACTACCATTCTATATATGATTGAAAGGGACCTTCAAGAAGTGTGATGTTTTGAGTAATTGTAGACAAGCCTTTGCCTGTTAAACTAAATGACAACAAATTTTGATTGGCCAATATAGTAGAAATAGTGATCAGTGTAAAGTCCCACTCATTTGATTAATTGACCATCAACAAAGATTAGGAAATATCTATTTTTAGCTTAATTTGTGGGTTTTATTTCATAGGCTACTCAAATATCTACATTAGGAGCTTAATTAGAGAATTAACTTTTTTTAGGTAATATCAATAAATTTTATTAAATTGTTTTTTATTTTTAAATTTTAAATTTTAAATATTAAATTTTAAATTTTATATCTGAAATTCTAAAAAGATAATATTAAAAAATAAAATTTCAATAAAAAATAGTTAATATTCACTAATTAATTAAAAGTTAGTTCATAATTATATCTTTAAATAATACTAACTCTTATGGAAGATAATTTCTAATTCCTTTTTAGATTGGAAAATTTGTAAGTTAAAAAATAAAGTTAAGTAAAAAAAATTGTACTTAAATTTCTAAAAAAGTGTGCATTTTACATAATATTTTTATTTTTAAAATATTTTTATTATAAAAATTAAATAATAATTTACATTCTTGATTGTAGCATTATTCTTGGAAATAGTAGTAGCTTATGTAAATGCATGCATGGCGACAAAAGCCATGCATGTTTGCCACGTATACGTATGAAAAACGTAAACAGTTTAAGGTCTTAAAATCCGCGAGGTCGTGGCTACTTCGTACTGAAGACTTGTATGTCATCAAAACCACATGCCAGTAGTTAATAATATATGCTGAATAATATTTTGATATAAGCATTCATATATAAATAAAAACCCTATATTTATGAAGGACCACTTCCACATCTTAAGGAACACAGTATGTAATTATAGGACCACCCTCATTGATCAATTTTCCTAAAGTCAATTGAGAGAGATCTGAGTAGCTGACAAACTAATTATGCAAAAAGTTCATACAAGATCCAAACTAATAAATTGTATTATTGATGGAAAGAAATATAAATACCTATATGAAATAGTGAGATGATGAAGGAGGACAAGAAGCTCAAGCTTGGCTAGCTCATTCCCTGGACAAGAATGGATTCCATTTCCAAATGGCATGTATGTGTTTGGTCTCGGTGGCACCTTCACCGTCACATAAACAAACTAATTAACAAAAGTCAACCCTCTTTAATAAACATATATCCACTAGGAAAAGTTTAGGAGTCCGCAATTTTATTAAATTCTGTCCAGCATGTAATCAACAAAGAAAAGTGAGTCATTGAATGAAATCTCACATCAATCTCACACTATTAAAATTATTATTGATGACTATTTAATAGCTACAAATCACAAAAATTGTTGTTTCTAACGCTCCTCATATCCAATTATCCACTATGTACATGAAATAGTGTTACGTTGTACTAGCTAGCTAGCGTACAAATATAGGTCACGTGTTCTGATATAAAAAAATATATAGATGAAGATTCAAATAGGAAATGAAAAGGACTTTACCTAAGCATTGATTGATAACCTTATATATGCTTCTCACATTGAAGATTAGATTTATAGAGACACAATATATACCTCGAAGCGTGAGGGGTCGAATTTGTGTGGTTGAGGGAAGAAATCAGCAGAATGGTGAATGCTTCGGAAGAGTGGAAGGACCTTCCAGCCTTTGGGAATGTAGTAACCTTGAAGCACCACATCTTCCACTGCTTCTCTGAATGTGAATGACAGTATGCTTGCACTTCTCAACGTTTCTTGGATTACCTGATCAAAATTAAAATATACAGTTATACACATACATATATTAATAAATTGGTTTATTTAATGCATTAAAAATTAATTCAATGATTGATTAATTAATTTATTACCCGAGTAGTGAGTGGCATCTGCCTGGTATCATCCCAAGAAAGTCCACGATTTTGTTGAGCTGTTTTGATCTTGATTCCTTCGTGTTCTTTCTGTGAAAGTTATTGAAAATTAGGATTGATGAGTAGGTGATGAGAAATTTTGAAGGATTATACAGAAAGAGAAGGCATATTACTGTGACAGCTTCTAAGAGAATGGGATTGTCGTGTAAGTATTTGAGAAGCCAAGTAAGAGCAGTTGCAGTGGTGTCATGTGCAGCGAAGATAACACCAATGAGATTATCAGAAACCTGAGAATCAGAGAGTTTGTATTTTGCTTTCGCTTCCAGCAATTCTCCCAATATCCCTCCACCAAGCTCTCCACTTTCTTTTCTTCTTTTTATTAACCTCCCTATACTCTCATCTAGAAGCTTCCTTGCCTTCATTCATATTTATCAACAATTATTAATTAGCTGATTACTTCTATATATAGGTCTTTATTTTTTTATTTTTGTACAATAAATGCACTATTTTATGCACATTTTCACTATCTATTTGAGTCTCTACCAATTAATTAAACACATAAGCCTCTCATCAAGCTTAGAATCATAAATATTTTAATATGATAAATTATTCTTCTAACCTTTACCGTATCTAATAATTAACAAATTACAGTTTTTTTTTCCGTTAAATAGGAGTTAACTATCAAAATCAAATAATGATATTATTATGTCTTGTTATATATCATGTCTAAAATAAGTCAAGTTTTTAAAGATTTTATCGATTATTAGTTTTGGTGAAAATCATAAATGGCATTTTTTTTCTTTATTTAAATATATAGCAATTTAATATCTATTTATAATATATAAAAGATGATACCAATTTTTTCTACAATGAATTTAAGCCATCTTTTTTTTACTAATGATACCACATCAGCAATTCTAATGATTTGGCAAAAGATTAAAATTAACCAATCATTATTTAGTAAAATATTTTTAAAAGATTAAAACAAAAAATTTGTATCTATTATTATTCAATTGAAACATCAAGTACT
This sequence comes from Arachis stenosperma, assembly GCF_014773155.1. Classification (NCBI taxonomy): domain Eukaryota; kingdom Viridiplantae; phylum Streptophyta; class Magnoliopsida; order Fabales; family Fabaceae; genus Arachis; species Arachis stenosperma. Next base: position 134,561,236 of record NC_080386.1, on the reverse strand, counting down.
AATTAAATGTAATAAATATACATTAAAAATGTTATAATAATGATAATTATAAAAAATTTCAGTTACAAATATTCAAATTCTACAACTTATACATATCAAGACTCTTACTACTTTTTATTTCTTAATTTCTTATATTAATTATCAAAAATTCCTTAAATTTAATATAACATTTTTATATATTTTTCATTCTCATTCATTATTTTTTTTTAATTATTTACAAAAAAAACGCAAGAGGTAGGAAATTAAAATTTCAAGGATTAATGAATGCAAAACACATAACTGTAAAGAATGGTAGAAAATTAAAAAATATTTTAAGTAAAGATTAAAAAATATCAATTTATGTCCCAAATATCTAAAGAATAAAAATAACATTAATATATGCAAACATATAAATAGAATGCAAACAAATAAAAAAATAAAAAACTATTTTTTAATGAACAAATTGATTATATAAAATAAAATATAATTGATGATAAGACATAGTATTTATATGACATAGTTGTTAAAATAATAAATAAAAATAACATTACTTCATCGTAAAAATATAATTTTTTTAAACTAATATTTATATATATATATGGTATCATATACCATTTGAGCTATAATTTATTGGAAAAAAAAAATACCCTTGTTTACTTAAAAGAAGTAAAAACTCAAAAAAAGAAATTTGTGATAGATACCTTGATTGCTTTCCAATAGGAAGTTCCAGGAATATGTAAGGGATAAGAGTTGTAGCCTTTCTCGAAGCATCGATACAGTTTGCATATTTCTTCTATTTCTACCTCCATTGTTGTACCAAAGGCCGATATTGCAGCCACTTGGAAAGCATACTATATATAACAAAAAGAAAATAAAGGTACATATACATACATTAATTCTATGCTTGGGGATAATAATAGGAGAAAGTCTCACGCCATACTTTTGTTAAAATTTAATCAGTATCTAACTAATAAAAAAAATATATAATTTTATATTATTAAATATAATCTCACATCATCAAAAATCATCAAAAATATTAATAATGATTAATTGATAATTACATTTCACAAAATGTGCTGGTCTTCTAGCACTATTGTATAATATATACCTTTTTCATCTCTTGCAAGGTGTTGATGGTTTTGTTGGTCCAAGTAGGCAACAAATCGAGGAGAATATGCTCAACCTCGGAGACAGAGTTCTTGATTTTGGAGGGCAAGAAAGAGTTTTGAATGAGTTTCTTGAGCATGGAGTGATAGGCGCCTTGTTGGAAGAACACAGCTTGGGGGCCTATGAGCTTCTCTTTGCTGGGTGGATGTCCTGCTTTGAAGAGATGCGCGTGACTCACCAGCACCGCCCTTGCCGCATCTGGATTTGATATCATCACGCACGGGCAGCCCAGTATGTGCGTCTTGAATATCTGCCCGTATTTTTTCTGTCTCTTGGAGAAGAAGGAATTTGGGTTTTGAGTGTAAAGTTTGAGAGTTTCTCCAAGAAAGGGCCAGCCCATAGAACCGGGAGGCAAGTACCACTCTTTATTATATTTGAACCGCTTCCTCCATTGGATTTGGAGGAATAATCCTCCTATTATTATTATCATTGAAAACAAGGACACATAATAATAAGCAGGATGGGTAATAAAACATGAAATAAGTTGCATGATGGTGGACTTGATACAGCTATATATACTATATAAGTAGCTAGGTGCAAGCAATAAAGAGAGAGGTTTAATTTCGTGCTATATTGTGTGGCCAATTAAGTTATGCGAGATTGAATTATGTAGACCACGGAGATAATATAGGGCTATATATATACACAGAGCCACAGAAATAGAAAAAAAAGAAAAAGAAAAAGAAAAGTATTAGTAGTCGGTTTAAGTGAGCGAATATATGAAAAGTACTAGTAGTCGGTTAAGTGAGCGAATATACGAGGTTATATTATATTGGTGCAGGTGGTGGTTTTATAGAGTGGCAAATCGGAGTTGAGACATGCGTTACCACTATTGTGGGAACACCTTGAAATCAGTTTCTCTTTTTCCGCTCAAATACAATCATCTTCTAACATACTTTTATCATTTAGAACTGATCCTACACTTAGAGAAAATATTTTGGGTTGACTACCAAAAACGTCCCCGAATTATTCAAACGCTGACAAAAATGCACCCAAATTTTACTATCGACAAAAATACCTTTAAATAATTTAAAAATACAACAAAAATATCCAACAGTAAATATATATTTTTAAAAAATACCTTAGAGATTGAATTTTGACTCAATTTTTTGCAAGTATAATTAAAAAAATGAGATATTATTTTTCTTAAAATTTGGTAATTTTTTGCTGAATATATATTTTTTTGTGAGTTTTTAAAAGTATTATTGGTTATTAACAAAAAAATCACAAAAAAATTATATACTTAACAAAAAATCACCAAATTTTAAAGATAATAATATCTTATTTTTATAATCATGCTTCCAAAAAATCGCATCAAAATTCAATCTCTAATGTATTTTTTGAGAAATACATATTTAATGTTAGTTTTTTTGCAAAAAAACTAACATTAAATATGTATTTCTCAAAAATACATTAGAAATTGAATTTTGATGCTATTTTTTGCAAGCATGATTAGAAAAATGAGATATTATTATTCTTAAAATTTGGTGATTTTTTGTTAATTATATATTTTTTTGTGATTTTTTAAAAGTATTATTAATTGTTAACAAAAAAATTAAAAAAAATAATATACTTAATGAAAAATCACCAAATTTTAAGAATAATAATATCTCAATTTTATAATTATTCTTGCAAAAAATTGCATCAAAATTCAATTTCTAAGGTATTTTTTGAAAATATATATTTACTGTTGGGTATTTTTGTTGTGTTTTTAAATTATTTAAAGGTATTTTTGTCGATAATAAAATCCAGATGTATTTTTGTCAGCCTTTGAATAATTTGGAGACGTTTTTTGTGGTTAACCCAAATATTTTTAAACACTCAGACTTTTCTTTATTTTAATATTAATTTTATTTTGACATTTATTTATATTGTCATTCGAGTAACTTAGCTGTTCACAGACACTTTAGTTTTATTCATTTCTAGCTATTCAAATATTATCTCATTATATTTTATGTAACAAAAAAGATTTGCTATATATATAACTAATATTACAAAAGGAGAAAAGTTTTTTGTATATTGATATTTAGAAAATTTTCTGCAGTCTATTATGACGAAGAAATTTGTTTCCACGGTGCCAAGTAAAGAGGGAACATTTGTCCCATCCTTTGCAGACTTGAAAAGATATTTAAGTTGGAATACAAAGATCATCTTCAAATTTGATGATAGGTATGACCACAAATTTAATGTGGGTATGAAATTAGTTAGAGAAGGAACTAATAGAAGAAATAAGAAGATACCAGTATAGGGAAAGAACAACACTGTTAGAAGAAAAGCGGTGGCTCTTCTACCCATGATATACAACAATAAGAAGAAGGAAGGGACCATCTCAAAAGAAAAAGAATGTATGATGGCAAAAAATTAAGAAATCAGTAATAATGATCAATAATCAATTTTAATGAGAAAAATCAACAACTTTTAAATACACTTATTAATAAGAAATCTTCGGATACCCAAAAAAAATTCTTTTAGACTTTGGTTGGTGGTAAAGAAATTCCAAAAATAACAAGTAGAAAATTGGGGATAAAATACCAAAAAAAAAAAATTAATGACGTAGATAGAATCAACCTGAATTAAATGGAGAAGATCAAACTATAAATTATGTCATCAATAATTCTAATAGAAAAGTGAAAAGAAAATCTAATTCTAACTGTTATCGTCAGCAAATCAAAAATGAAAATCAATAACGTAGCCGAAAAGTGAGGTCAATGAAGAATTTCACAAGCATTATTCTTTGGGAGTAGGATCGAATAGAAGTAGAACGACGAGTCATATCAAAAAGTTTTTAAAGTGTGTAAACAAAAGGCTCTGTTAGGGTTTCGACGGAAGAAATCAATTTGGTTCAATGGAGTGCAAAGAAGGTCAAGTCTCGTGAGGCCTTTGATCTCCATCGGAAAAGAAACTGTATGGATGTGCTGATTCATAACTCCCAATTTGTTCACTTGAAAATTGAAGATAGGAATTCAGTGCAGTGGTTGCTAACAGGCATCTATGGGAGTCCTAATAGGAGTTTCGGGAAATCGCTCTTTGAGGATCTTCACATTATTGGCAGGTATGCCAATTTGCCATGGTGCGCCATTGGCAATTTTAATGCTATTTTAAATTATCATGAACAAAGTGGAGGGTCCCGTTGCGGTATGAAGGGGCCTGCCGTGAATTTAATGCCTGAATGTGGCCTTATGGACCTAGGGTACTCGAGATGTCCGTATACATAGAAAAGAGGTTCTCTAATGGAAAGGCTTGATAGGAGAGTTTCTAACCTTGACTGGCAAATCACTTTTCCAGGGGCAGTTATCCAACATTTATCGAGTCTGAAGTCTGACCATTCTCCTCTCCTTTTGCGCCTTACTTCCCAGGATGCAACTAAAATATGGGAAAGAGCCCTTTCAGATTCTTAGCCGTTTGGTTGGTTCACATTGATTTCAATAATGTCATTAACAGAGGTTAAAATCTTCAAGACTCTTGGAACACTTGTATGGAAGATTTCTAGCAGGAGTTAAAGCTTTGGAATCATAATGTCTTTAGCAATATCCATCGCAAGAAATAAAAAATTTTGATGAGGCTTCAAGGCATTAAGAATAGTCTCACTATGAATCTGAATCCTTATCTGGAGAAATTGCAGAGGAAGCTTTGGATGGAGTATGAGGAGATCTTGGCCCAAGAGGAACTGTTCTAGTTCCAAAAGTCTTGCGTTGTTGTTTTGGGACTGTGACACTAAATTTTTTCATGGCTCTACTATGGCTTGCAGGAGGACTGGAGGAGAAATCGGATTGAAGCTTTGCAGGATGATAATGGGTGCTGGGTGCGTGACCGCTTAGCCCTGGAGAGAATGGCTACCACTTAATTTCTATAGTCAGCTTTACCGATGATGTTTCAGATACACCCTTTGTCTTGAGAAATAATTTTCCTCTTCTGGATAGAGATGATATTGTGAGTATTGGTAGTAAGATCTCTCGTATGAAAATAAAGGACGCTCTGTTCTCTATGTGAAGTCTCAAGGCTCCAGGGAGAGATGGAATACAGGCAATTTTCTATCAGAATAAGTAGGACAAGGTGGGAACCGACCTTTGTAGTCTGGTTGAAAGGGTTTTTAACAGGCCCTTGGATGTCTGGGATATCAATGAGATCCTGATTACCCTTATTCTGAAGGTCGAGCCTACGGTCACGTTAAAGCAAATGCATCCTATTTCTCTCTGCAATGTCTCCTATAAAGTTATTACTAAAGTTTTATCTAGGAGGTTGAGAAAAATCATGGAAAAAGTAGTGAAGTCAACTCAAAGTAGCTTTGTTCCGGGGAGGCATACCTCGGATGACATCATTATTACCCAGGAAGTCATTAACTCCATGCGAAAGAGGAAAGGAAAGAAGGGTTGGATAGCTATCAAGATCGACCTTGAGAAGGCATATAACAAACTAAAGCGGAGTTTTATCAAGGACACCATGCAAGATATGGACCTTCCGGAGCATATGGTGGATATCATTTATGCTTGTATATCGACCGATAGGATGAGGGTTTTATGGAATGGAGAAACCTTAGAGGAGTTTGCCCCCACTAGAGGTATTCGGCAGGGAGATCCACTCTCACCTTACTTGTTCGTTCTATGTATGGAACGCCTTTCTCACCTTATCAGTGCAGCAATTGAGATGGGGTTTTGGAAGTCCATTAAGTTGTGTAAAGTGGGTCCAGCCCTCTCCTACCTTTACAGCCTTGAGAAAGTATTCAAGCTGGAATATGAAGGACATCATCAAATTTATTTCAAGGGTGGTAGGTATGGCCACAAATTTAATATGTGTTTGGAATTAGTTAGAGAATGAGCTAATGAAAATAAGAAGGTACCTCATATAGAGAAAGAACACCACTGAGAGGAAGGCGGTGGCTCTTCTACCCGCAACAAATAACAGGAAAAGGAAGGAAAGAAAGGACAATCCCAAAAAGAAAAGATCATATGGTGACAGAAAATTAGGGAATCACTAATAATGACCAGTAATCAATTTTAAATGAGAAAAATCAACAACCTTTAAATGCACCTATTAGCAAAAAATCTGCAGATATAAAAGAAAAAAATTTCTTTTGGACCTTGGTTGGTGGTAAATAAATCTCAAAGAATAAACAAGCAAAAATTTGGGAATAATAATATCAGCAAAAAAAAATCAATGACGTATCCAGAATCAACCTGAATTAAATGGAGAAGATTAAGCTATAAATGATGTCATCAATAATTCTGGTAGAAAAGTGAAAAGAAAATCTAATTCTAACGGTTATTATCAGCAAATCAACAATGAAAATTAATGATGTAGCCAAAAAGTAAGGTCAATGAAGAGTTCCACGAGCAAGAATATAGTGAAAACAAATCTGAAAATTAATAAGAAAATTATTGTCCAACAGCTACAAAATAAGAGTCTAAGACATACCAAGGTTGAGAATACACCAACTCCTAATGAGAACATGAAGTTTGACACTAACGTCAAGGAAAAAGAAACTATGCATATGGAATATTGAGACCAGTTTAAGAATAAGATTTACCATAGCCTCTAAAAGAGAAGTTTCATCTCCATTAACAGTGTATGTCCTTGATGCTCACTCTAGCTCTCTTATCAATAGGATCATGGGAGGAAGACCTAGAGCGTAAAGCTCGAAACACTACAAAGACAAATCCCCTAAAATTATTAATAACAATTAGTAGGTTGTATTGTCATGATGAAGAAAGCCATGGCTGAAAAGACCCTTCTTGATGGGAATGAAGAAGTTGATGCTCCAGAATGTAACCTTATAAAAGAGTAAATGCTTCATCCTTGGCTTTAGGGAGTTTTTTTGCCTTTTTTTTATTTTTTGCTAATTTAATGATGAATATTGTCATTTAGAATTGCAGAAGAGCTTCCTTTAGTGGGTTTAACTCTATTATCTCTGATTTAATGCTTAGATATAAATCTAAATTTTTTATTTTACTTTAAACTTATATTTTAGTGGCCAAAGCTGAAGTAGTTATTATGCACTTAGATATTAATTCATGGTGTATTCGTGAGGCTGAAGGCTTTTCTAGAGGAATTTAGTGGTTTTGGATAAAGAATCTTAGAACAACTAGTACACAAATAGGATAGGTTTCAAAGTACACAAATAGTATATTCACATGGAAGCCAATTAGGAAAACAATAGTTGGTGAAATTTTTCTGCGATCAATAATAGTCCTCAAGTAGGTTGTAGAAGTGATCAATGGATAGGTTTCAAGTCAATCTCTTCCACTATTACTAGTCCTAGGTGTTTGGATGGTGGCTTCAACTCCATCTTCACCCTAAATGATATCGGGGGTTCTTTTAATCTCACTCATAACACTAAAAGATTTATTACTTGTATGAATAATTTTGGCCTGCATTATTTAGGCTTTAACGGACTCCTTCTTTATTTCGCAAAGGAATAATAGTAAAAGATCACTTGAACTTTTTATTAGCAATTTTGACTTTGCTAATAAATTTACAGAAGGAGTTAAATATTTATCTATACTTAAATCTGATTATTTACCCATCTTCCTTGATTTTCATATTCATGCTATTGAGGATAAAGAAACACCATTCAAATTTTTGGCGTCCTGGATTCTCTGATACCTAACAGCTTCTCTGATACCTTTTCTCCCGCTAGAAAAATTAGATAGGGAGAAAGATGTGGTGGCTAAAAGTACTAAATAATTGAAAATAGATGCAAAAGAACACGTTGAAGCAGTAATGGAGGAAGTAATGCAAACTGATCCAGAAGAAAAAAAGATGAGGATAAACCACAATCTATGCCAAAAGACACTGCCATCATAGATACCGTAGTACCTCAACAAGTCAAAGCCTCTTATAGGGATTAGCTGATACCTGATAGGAGATGAGTTGGAAAAACTTAACCAAAAGGAAATTGTTCATATGGTGGCAAAAGAGTATCTCTCGGATAAAAAATTCGTGGAATCAGGAGATGAAAGACAGACTCTTTTCCATCCAAATCCAATGATAGATTGAGGTCACGCTTGAAAAGTATGACAAATTATGTTACCATGGATACAAACACTTATCGTGAGGTCTATCAATAAGACGATCTCTAGTTTATAAGTGATGGAGGTGGATCAATAGAAGGTGGAAGAAAAGAAGGCCATCTGGGTTATGGACTTGGAAATGGAATTTTCCTAATTCGGTTCTCTTACTATGAAGACTATGTCTACGCCTTGTATAAAAAGCCTTAGATGATCGCTGACCATTACTTCCTTATCCAATAATAGAGACCTTTATTCATACCTCAGAAAATACTATACAACTCCAGAAGGTTGCTGCCTAGAATTAGTTAGAAAATGAGTTAATAGAAATAAGAAGATACCTCATATAGATAAAGAACACCATCAGAAGAAAGGCGGTGACTCTTCCACCCACGACATACAACAGTAAGAAGAAGGAAGAGACCATCCCAAAAGGGAAAGAACATATGGTGGCAAAAAATTAGGAAATCAGTAATAATGTTCAGTAATCAATTTTAAATGAGAAAAATAAACAACCTTTAAATGCACTTACTTGTAATGAATTTCTTGATACAAAAGAAGAAAGTTCATTTGGACCTTGGTTGGTGGTAAAAAAATCCTAAAAAAAAACAAGTAGAAAATTGGAGATAAAATATCAGCCAAAAAATCAACGACATAGCCAGAATCAACCTGAATTGAATGGAGAAGATCAAGTTATAAATGATGTTATCAATAATTCTGATAGAAAAGTGAAAAGAAATCTAATTCTAACCGTTATCATCACCAAATCAAAAATGAAAATCAATAACATAGCCAAAAAGTGAGGTCAGTGAAGATTTTCACAAGCATTATTCTTTGGGGGTAGGATCGAATAGTAGCAGAGCGATGAGTCATATCAAAAAGTTTCTAAAGTATTTCAACAGGAGGCTCTGTTGGGGTTTTGACAGAAGAGGTCGATTTGGTTCAACAGAGTATAAAAAAGGTCAAGTCTCGTGAGTCCCCATCGGAATAGAAACTGTATAGACATTGTCCAAGAGAATCCACATAAATCTGATGGCAACTCAAAGATCTCGTATAAGGAGAGTCTCCTTTCACCATTGAGAGTCTTGATAGATAATATATCCACCCATAGTGATGACATGGGGGAGGACCAGCCAAATCCGAAAGACCAATGGTATAGGGAGGATGACGATCTAAGTGAGAAGCCCTTTGATCCTTACCCTACTATTCCAGTGTCCAAGGAAGAGTTTAAAGTTTGGTGCAAGCCTTGGAAGAGGGCTTTAATCGTTAAAATGCTAAGAAAGAGAGTAGCCATTGGCTTCACCGAACAATGTCTTCATCGAGACTGGGCACAAAATAGGAGGATTAGGGTTATTGACATGGATCGAGATTACTATCAAGTACATTTTGATGAGGAGGAAGACTACTCACAGGCGCTTATGGGAGGTCCATGGATGATCGCGGGACATTATTAAAATGTGAGGAATATTATGGCTTGGATCCGCATTCCCAACCTTCTTATTGAACTGTACTACCACCGTTTCTTGTGGAGGGTTGGCTCTGTCGTTGGGAATATGTTGACAATTGATCAAGCTACTTCTATACATTCAAGAGGGAGATATGTGAGGATTTGCGTCGAGATCGATTTGTGTAAGAAACTAGTTCCCAGAATCTCTGTCTTGGGAAGCACTCTTAATATTGTGTACGAAGGTCTTCATCTCATATGTTTCTCTTGTGAAAAATATGGTCATAAGTTTGAACAGTATAGTGAAGATGGCGGGCATAAGGCTAATCAACCGGTGGTGGAGGCGGCCAGAGAAAAGGAGGGATCAACGATGATAAGGGAAGGGGCTGCGACCAACACGGGAAGGATAAATTTGGAAACTTTGGAGAATCATGAACACAATGATGAGCATATCGTGCATCGAGAAAATCAGGATCCTCCTTATTTTGGCCCCTGGATGATGGTAAAGAGGTATCCTAAAAGGAAACAAGAGAAAATCCTTATGAAAAAGACATAACGGAATCAGACCTTTAATGTCATTCCTAATAAGGAAAGTAAAGTCGCTACGAAGAACATGTTCAATGGGGGCAGGGTCTCGGTTTAATATGCTGTTTGAGGAAAGAGATGATGAGATGCAGGAAAGTTCTCAACTAAGTGAGGTCATGCATATCGAGCCCGAGAGTACTATTCTATATGAGCCCACTATGAAAAGTTCATTAAAGAAAAGGACAGAATTTGTTGGCCTGGGCCCAAAGATCATGCCACTAACAGAGTTTCAGTTTTAAGTCCTCGAAAGACTTATGGGAGCTTCATTGGGCCTTCTGAGCAAGCCCAAACTACGGCCTGCATTATTTAGGCTTTAAAGAACCCCTTTCTTTACTTAGCAAGGGAATAATAGTAGAGGACAACGTTTTATTAGTAATTTATACTTTGCTAATAAATTTACGGATGTAGGAGTTAAACATTTATCTATACTTAAATCCGATTTATTACCCATCTTCCATGATTTTCATATTCATGTTAATGCGGATAGAAAAATACCATTCAAACTTTTGGCGCCATGGATCCTCTAATACCTAAACAGCTCCTCTGATGCCTTTACTCCCAGTAGAAAAATTAGATAAGGAGAAAGATGTGGTGGCTAAAAGTACTAAATAATTGAAAATAGATGCAAAAGAACTCGTTGAAGTAGTAATGGAGGAAGTAATGCAAAATGATCCAGAAGAAAAAAAAAATGAGGATAAACCACAATCTATGCCAGAAGACACTGCCGTCATAGATACCGTAGCACCTCAACAAGTCAAATCCTCTTATAGAGATCAGCTGATACCTAATAGGGGATGAGTTGGAGAAACTTAACCGAAAGGAAATTGTTCACATGGTAGCAAAAGAGTATCTCTCGAATAAAAAATTCGTGTAATCAAGAAATAAAAGACAGATTCTTTTCAATCCAAACCCAATGATAGATCGAGGTCACGCTTGAAAAGTATGACAAATTATGTTGACTATAGATACAAACACTTATCGTGAGGCCTATCGATAAGACGATCTCTACTTTATAAGTGATGAAAGTGGATCAATAGAAGGTGGAAAAAAAGAAGGCCATCTGGGTTTTGGACTTGGAAATGGAATTTTCCTAATTCAGTTTTCTTGCTATGAAGAGTATGCCTACGCCTTGTATAAAAAGTCTTAGATGATCGCTGACCATTACCTCCTTATCCAACAATAGAGACCTTTATTCATACCTCAAAAAATACTATACAACTCCAGAAGGTTGATGCCTAGAATTAGTTAGAGAATGAGTTAATAGAAACAAGAAGATACCTCATGTAGAGAAAGAACACCATCAGAAGAAAGGCGGTGGCTCTTCCACCCACGACATACAACAGTAAGAAGAAGGAAGAGACAATCCCAAAAGGAAAAGAACATATGGTGCCAAAAACATAGAAAACAGTAATAATGATCGGTAATCAATTTTAAATAAGAAAAATTAACAACCTTTAAATGCACTTACTAGTAAGGAATTTCCAAATACAAAAGAAGAAAGTTCTTTTGGACCTTGGTTGGTTGGTGGTAAAAAAATCCCAAAAAGAAAACAAGTAGAAAATTGGAAATAAAATATCAGAAAAAAATCAATGACATAGCCAGAATCAACCTGAATTGAATGGAGAAGATCAAATTATAAATGATGTCATCAATAATTCTGGTAGAAAAGTGAAAAGGAAAACTAATTCTAACCTTTATCGTCACCAAATCAAAAATGAAAATCAATAACATAGCCAAAAAGTGAGGTCAGTGAAGATTTTCACAAGCATTATCCTTTAGGGGTAGGATCGAATAGAAGCAGAGCGACGAGTCATATCAAAAAGTTTCTAAAGTATTTCAACAGGAGGCTCTGCTAGGATTTCAACGGAAGAGGTCGATTTGGTTCAACGGAGTATAAAGAAGGTCAAGTCTCGTGAGTCCCCATCAGAAAGCAAACTGTATGGACGTTGTCCAAGAGAATCCACATAAATCTGATGGCAACTCAAAGATCTTGTATAAGGAGAGTCTTTTCTAACCACTGAGAGTCTTAATAGATAATATGTCCACCCACAGTGATTACATGGGGAAGGACCAGCCATATCCAGAAGACTAATGGTATAGGGAGGATAAAGATCTAAGTGAGAAGCCCTTTGATCCTTACCCTACTCTTCTAGTGTCCAAGGAAGAGTTTAAAGATTGGTGCAAGCCTTGGAAGAAGGCTCTAATCGTTAAAATGCAAAGAAAGAGAGTAACCATTGGCTTCACCGAACAATGTCTTCATCGAGACTGGGCACAAAAAAGGAGGATTAGGGTTATTGACATGGATCGAGATTATTATCTAGTGCACTTTGATGAGGAGGAAGACTACTCACATGTGCTTATAGGAGGTCCATGGATGATCGCGGGACATTATTTAATTGTTCAAAGGTGGAGGCCCTTTTTTCTAACGTCGGAGAATCATGTGAGGAAGATTGCGGCTTGGATCCGCATTCCCAACCTTTTGATTGAACTGTACAACCACCGTTTCTTATGGAGGGTTGGGTTTGCCGTTGGGAATATGTTGAAAATTGATCAAGCTACTTCTATACATTTAAGAGGGAGATATGTGAAGATTTGTGTCGAGATCGATTTGTGTAAGAAACTAGTTCCCAGAATCTCTGTCTTGGACAACACTCTTAATATTGTGTACGAAGGTCTTCATCTCATATATTTCTCCTATGAAAAATATGGTCATAAGTTTGAACAGTGTAGTGAAGATGGTGGGCATAAGGCTAATCAACCGGTGGTGGAGGCGGCCGGAGAAAAGGAGGGATCAACAATGATAAGGGAAGTGGTTGCGACCAACACGGGAAGGATAAATCTGGAAACTCTGGAGAATCATGAACACAATGATGAGCATATCGTGCATCGGACAAATCAGGAACCTCCTTATTTTGGCCCCTGGATGATGTAAAGAAGTATCCTAAAAGGAAACAAAATAAAATCTTTATGAAAAAGACATAACAGAATCAGACCTTTAATGTCATTCCTAATAAGGAAAGTAAAATCACTACAAAGAACACGTTCAGTGGGGGAGGGTCTCGGTTTAATACGCTGTATGAGGATAGAGATGATTAGATGCAGGAAAGTTCTCAACCAAGTGAGGCCATGCATATCGAGCCCGAGAGTACCATTCTATATGAGTCCACTATGAAAAGTTCGTTAAAGAAAATGCCAGAATTTGCTGGGCCCAAAGATCAAGCCACTAACCAAGTTTCAGTTTTAAATCCTTGAAAGACCTATGGGAGCTTCATTGGGCCTTCTGAGCAAGCCCAAACTACGGCCTGCATTATTTAGGCTTTAAAAGACCCATTTCTTTACTTAGCAAGGGAATAATAGTAGAGGACAACGTTTTATTAGTAATTTATACTTTGTTAATAAATTTACGGTTGTAGGAGTTAAACATTTATTTATACTTAAATCTGATTACTTACCCATCTTTCTTGATTTTTATATTCATGTTAATGAGGATAGAAAAATACCATTCAAACTTTTGGCGTCATGGATCCTCTGATACCTAAATAGCTCCTCTGATACCTTTTTTCCCACTAGAAAAATTAGATAGGGAGAAAGATGTGGTGGCTAAAAGTACTAAATAATTAAAAATAGATACAAAAGAACACATTGAAATAGTAATGGAGAAAGTAATACAAGTGATCCAGAAGAAAAAAAAAGATGAAGCTTAACCACAATCTGTGCCAAAAGACGTTACCGTCAAAGATCCCGTAGCACCTCGACAAGTCAAAGCCTCTTAAAGAGATCAACTGATAAGGGATGAGTTAGAGAAACTTAACCCAAAAAAAATTGTTAACATGATGGAAAAAGAACATCTCTCGGATAAAAAATTCATGGAATTAGGAGATGGAAGATAGACTCCTTTCAATCCAAACCCATTAATAGATCGATGTCACACTTGAAAAGTATGACAAATTGTGTAGACCATGAATACAAACACTTATCGTGAAGCCTATCGATAAGATGATTTCTACTTTACAAGTGATGGAGATGGATCAACAGAAGGTGGAAGAAAAAGAAGGCCATCCGGGTTATGGACTTGGAAAAGAAAATTTTCTAGTTTCATTCTCTTGCTATGAAGAGTATGTCTACGCCTTGTATAAAAAGCCTTGGATGATCACTGACCATTACCTCCTCATCCAACAATAGAAAGCTTTATTCATACCTCAGAAGATACTATACAACTCTAGAAGGTTGTTGTTTGGATAAAAATTCTAAACTTGCCACCTGAACTCTATAATAAATACTTCTTATGAATGGTTGGTAAAATCTTTTATACCATGCTAAGGATGGATGAATTAACATTAATCAATTTGAGAAGTAATTTTGCTCGTATTTGTGTTGAAATTCATCTAAGGAACCAATTTATCCCATTCTTTACGGCCTTGGGAATATATTCAAGCTAGAATACGAGGGTCTTCATTAAATTTGTTTCAAGTGTGGTAGATATGGCCATAAATTTGATGTGTTCCTAGAATTAGTTAGGGAATGAGCCAATGGAAATAAGAAGATACGTCTTACAGAGAAAAAAATACCACCTGAAGGAAGGTGGTGGCTCTTCCACCCATGACCAACGGCAGTAAGGTAGGAACGGACAATTCTAAAAGTGAAAGAATATATGGTGATGAAAAATCAAGAAATCAGTAATAACGATTAGTAATCAATTTTAAATGTGAAAATCAACAACCTTTAAATGCACTTACTAGCAAGAAATCTATGGATACAAAGGAAGAAAGTCCTTTTGGATCTTGGTTGTGGTAAAGATACCCTAAAGAAGAAACAAGTAATAATTTGGGATAATAATTAGTAAAGAAATAAAAATATGCTAGCTACCAAATATGAGGTTCTGAATTAACCTGAATTAAATGGAGAATATCAAGCTATAAATGATGTCAGCAATAATTCTAGTAGGTAAGTGAAAAGGAAAACTAATTCTAACGATTACCATCAGCAAATCAAAAATGAAATCAATGACTTTGTCGAAAAGTGACTTCAATGAAAAGTTCCACAAACAAGAATATAATAAAAAAAAATACAGAAATTAAAAAAATTATTGCCAAATAGCTCCAAAATAACAGTCTAAGACATACCAAAGTTGAAAATACCCCAACTCCTAATAAAAGAATGAAACTTGACACTAACATCAAGGGAAAAAAAGCTATGCATAAGGAATATTTGGACCAGTTTAATAGACTGAGGAATAAGATTTACCATAGCCTCCAAAATAGAAGTTTTATCTCAATTAACAGTGCCCTTAACCCTCACTTTAGCTCTCTTATCTCTAATCACTATCATGACACTAATAGACTTATTATTTGTATGAATAACTGCGATCTATATGATTTAGGCTTTACTAGACCTCCTTCTTTACTTAGCAAAGGAATAATAGTAAAAGACAACTTGAACGTTTTATTAATAGTTTTTACTTTGCTAATAAATTTACGAATATAGGAGTTAAACATTTACCTAAACTTAAATTTGATCACTTACTCATCTTTCTTGATTTTCATATTCATGCTAATGAGATAGAGAAATACCATTCAAATTTTTGGCACCCTGAATCTTCTGATACCTAAACGGCTTCTCTGATACTTTTTTTTCTACTATTCTCGTATACCTTTTCTCTCACTAAAAGAATTAGATAGGAAGATCTAGGGTAATGAAAATGACCAATCAGAGAAGGATGACAATGTAAAGCAGGGACTGGCGGAGAAAAATCAGGATTCATTCATTAAAAAAAGGAAAAGTTTAGGGGGCTAGCAGTTTTATTAAATTTTGGCCAACATGTAACCAGTAGAGGAAGGTGAGCCATTGGATGAAATCTCATACCAATCTCACACCATCAAATCATCATTGATGGCTAGTTGATGGCTAACAATCACAAAAATTGCTGACCCCCTAGCATTGCTCTTAAAAAAAACCACCCCAATTTGACAAGTAACACGTATCTCATATTAATATTGTAAAGAATCAGAATCCACCAAATTTTGATTTTGGACCATGAATAACAGTGAGAAGACCTATAGAAAGAAACAAGAGAAAATCATGGTTAAATCCAAGGAGATCCGTTATGAGAATGTGGTCAGGACTAACATGGAAGGGAATACAATTAATGTGGACCAACATATTGAGAAAAGATCCCAATATATCTTGTACGAAGAAGAGAATGAAACAAATCCTGAAGATGGCATGTAAGGCAATGTCAATAATGAGAAGGCCATGCAAGGTGGGTCCGATATTGTGGTTGTTACCAAGGAATTGGGCCCAACTCAAATCATAAAGAAAAAAGTGCTAAAATAAGGAGCAAGTAACAATCCCTAAAGCCAAAAAAGAATCACAAGTCATATTGGTGGGTCAGGTCATACGGGTAGAGATAGAAAAATACCATTCAAATTTTTGGCACCCTGGATCCTCTAATACTTAAGTAGCTTTTTTGATACTTTTTTTTCCACTAGAAGAATTAGATAGAGAGATCATTTATCTCCTTAGCTTTTTGTTTTCTGTATTAAAAGATTCTCTCATTTAATCTCTAAGCTAGTTGATGAGAGAAAATGAGAACTTATCAACCCTTTTTAGGAATGATACAAAATATTTCATTTTGTTTTACAAATGATCTGATCCTCTTTGCCAAAACTACTAAGTAAGTAAATACTATTAAAGAAGTCAGGAAAAAAAAAATTAGCTTCAACAAGTCTTATATCTACTTTTCTAAAAATGTTAACCATACTATCAGACAGCAGCTTAGCGAAGACCTTAGCATCAATATGACAACTAACTTGAAAAAATACTTAAGAGTGCCTCTTATTCACTGTTAGTGCAACCAGCTCCACTTTTAGTTCATCATCGATAAGAAAATTGATAAACTTTTTTGGAAAAGCAAGGATGATGCGAGAAAGATGCACTTCCTAAATTGGGACTATGTCTGTCAATCGAAGGAGAAAAGAGGGCTGAGTATCAGAAAGACCCATGATTCTAATCGGCTTTTTCTTATGAAGCTATCTTGGAATATGATTCACAATAACTGTGGGGATGGTGCTATTCCCATTGTTCGCATGAGGGCCAACAACTCTAACGCATGGAATGGGATAAATTTGTCTGGAGTTCGTTCAAAACAAATCTCATTTGGCGTATTGGGGATGTACGAAATATCGATTTTTGGGAAGATCACTGGCTCCCAAGCATACCGAGGCTAAAAGAGTTTGCTTCAATCAATTTGGATGAAGATAAAGAAGGTTGTTGCTTACGTGACTGGCCAGGGTATCTAGGACTGGGAAGCTATTTTACATGTGCTATTGGAAGATTTGGTTTTTCAGTTTCATACCACCAAGGTTTGGATTCATGATGAACATAGGCAAAATATCTTTTACCATGGCGGAACTCGGGGGTTTGTATGTTGGAATCAAACTTGCCATGGAAATGGGCATTACTAAGTTGGAAGTGCAGATAGATTCAGCGAATGTAGTTCAACTCATTCAAAACAGAACACTTCAATTCACGCTAGCACCTCACTTATCCGAGCCATAAAAAATTCGCTTGCTAGCCCAGGCGACTACAGATTACAGAATCACCCACATCTTCAAGGAGGCTAATTCCGCAGCAGACACTCTTGCTAAGCATGCCCATGACATCCCTTTTGGTTTTCAATACTTTGAAGTAACTCCTTTCCTTAGGAGAGTTTTCAATTAGTTTCTTTGTTGTTTCGGCTTTTTGTCCCGTTCACGATAAAAAAAAAAAATCTATCCAACAACTAGAAATGAATTTTAATTTAGAACTTGTTACATCATTTTGACACAACCAGTAGGTAGTTCATGATGGTGCCTTTGAGTTTGATGTTGTAAATGTATTGATCTTAAATATACTCGCTAGTATCATATATGTCTTATTATTTAAAGAGAAAGTATGGGAAAACAATTATTTGAATGAACAATGTGAACAATGATTTAAAATTAAAAAGTCAATTATAATTAAAATTCAAATTTTTAGATTAATTATCTAATTATGAAAATTTAAAATTTGAAAAATTAGGATTTGTCGTTTAAGCCATTCCCACTACAGACAGTTACTCCTAATACCTTCGTTTGCTTCCAGTCTCTGATATCCCTTCTCGTCGTCGCAGTCTCACCTGTGCCATTGCAACCACCGCCCCCCTCCCGGCAGAAAGTTCCGACGCTCGCATTATCTCCCACTGACGCCGCCGTGGTTCCCCGCACACACCACCGTCACCTTAAATTGTGGCCCTTGTTCCTCCGTATTCTGGTGATCTCCGATCCCCCACTTCCTGGTGTGCCCCCCCTTCCTGGCCGGCAAGAATTCCAGGCACCACTGCAGCAGATTCCGTTGACGCACCAGCCTATTCTAATTGCTATGCGCCAAGACAAAGGCATAGCCAACCAAGCTGGCAAGTATGCCCGCTGCTTGATCCCAATCCTCTTCGCGCATGGCCTTCTTCAGTCCATTCTCATATTCTTGCAAACCCAAAGCATTGTCTTCCCAATGGTCATAACCTCTGCACTTACGGTGCTGTTCCACATCCTTCTCTGTTGGCTTCTTGTATTTTGTTGGTTCTTCTGTTCATTCATCTCCTTTTTTATGCGGATGGTTATTTTAATTTATATGGATGATTATTTTAATTGGATTAGTTTAATTATATATAATTAAAATATGTTGGATGTTCAATTCATTAGGTATGCGGATGATTATCTTTGTCACTAAGTGGATGGTTATTTTTACTAGGGGTGACTTGTGTCGGCGTGTGGCAAGCCAAGCAATGACGGCAAAGTGGGATGAATATTGATGAAGGTAGGGATGACAGCTGATTGGGGGAAAAAAAGGGTATTGAAGTGAAATGTTTTGATAAATTAGGATTTGGGATAGTTATTTTTTTGGAATAACTAAGTAGATTTTTTTATTTGGATAATTTTTGGAGTTTTTTATTTTTAACATGTATTGGACTAAATCTACAACCCATTATTCACATTGTTTAGATTCCCCAGTGTCTCCCTAACCGAGTTGTTATTTAAAGGTTGCTGAATATCGGAATTTTGGTACATCACAACTTGTATTTTGACCATTAAAAATGGGCCATAATCAATCTCACAAAATTTCATCATCCCTAGCTTCATCTTTCACAAAAATTACTAAATCTGAATACAAATTCGGCGTCTGATGAAAAAAAAAGAAGAAAAGAGAAAGAACTACCGGATTGTGTAGTGATTTTAGCTCCATCTTCTCCTGTCCTCTTCTTCATCTACTGGAGCATACCATTGTGGTCTCCCTTTGGTGTTGCTGAGCCTGTAGTTGAGGAGGACTTCCTCATCTTCAAGAGCTCTAGTAGCTACCAAAACAAGAGTTTTCAGTGTCGCAGCATTTGTTGATGATGCACTTTTTCTAGACACCCCAGATTTGAACCAAAAGCTGCCAAATCTCCTCATGTTCACTTCACCGTTTCCAAACATAACATTTGGGATGTAAACTCTCATGTTGTCTTCGGTTAATGGGAAGTCATAAGGGCAAATCATGACATTTGGTTGCACCCCTTTTGGAGGGTGATTTGCAAAATGAGCTAAAGCTAAAGGGTTTCTACGCTCAAGTATTTCATTCTTGGATCCAAGTTTGTTGCCTTCTAAAGGCTTACTAAGAAGTTTCCAGAACTTCTCTGAGCCTTTCTCGGTTCCTTTCACATTGGGTTTGATTTCACCCATTATTCTACCACTCCATGGTTCTCGCACTTCACCTCCAGAGCCCCAAGGTTGGGCATTGATGACATTCCCATCGTATCTAGTAATCAAATAGGGATTCTGTGCATCAACCTTGGGGTATCCGGGAATATACCGATAGAAAGCTGGAGAATAGACCACCCCAGGATAGAAGGCAATTACAGCACCAACATCTGCTGCGCCATCTAAGAATAGACCCTGGCCAGCATCCTTGTGGGGTATTTGAGAAGATTTAACATCAAGTGTGAAGCCAAGTTGATTTTTTAATTTCTGAGAAACTTCTGCTTGGCTTAATGGCCTTGTCTGAGGGACGTCTGCACAGAAGTTACATCAATGAGTTATTATAGTAAACAGATAAACCAGGAAAGTTTTCCAATAATGTCAAATTATAAGAAAATAAAGGTAAGCTGTTACCAGAATAAGATATTTTCTATACAACCTTGTCAATGTATATGAAGAGGGGAAAGAGTTTGTAGCAAGTGAAAGATGTTGTGCTCATAACAAACAGACATGTCAACTTGATAGTGTGGGAATTTCTTAATTCAAAGGCATAGAACCACGATAATAATGGCTAAATGGCATCTGTTCATTTATAAAGGAGAAAATAGTAATGACCACAGGCTAGTATCATATCCATGACCTTATGATCCTAAAGCCTTCATAGTATTTCAGCCACATGAAGAGGGAACTTAATTGGTTATATCATGATTGCATAGTTTTAGTAAAATATGAAAATATGAAACATGGGCATGGAAATTTGATTAGAGAAAAGTTTTCATATTCCAGTTTTGAACAGGCGCTATTGTACTTGGCTTATAACTGCTAAGGCTCCTTTCACTCAAATTAAGTATAATATAACCTCAACTGAATGAATTGACACTACTTATTAATGATGAGAAATTTCAATAGAAGATGAAAAGATTGCAAAATTTAAATAAAAAAGAAGAGGGGAAAAAAACTGACCGGGATTGATAGGTGTATTGCTCCTACCCACAGCAAAACTAAGCCCACTTCGATGAGGCAAAGTATTCGTTTGCCGAGATAATTCAGAGAAATCATTCACCATCTTTTTGTTTGGCAGAAGAATTTCATCCATGAAGGTGCAAAATGCTTTGATTTGTGAATGAACATTTTCTTGAACTTGCATCTGTTGATCAGCAAAAGAGGCTTTATTGGCCATTTCAATAATTTCTTCGACATTTGCTTCATCTGCACTCTTCCCCAACTGATTGTAGCTGGATAGTTAAGTCTTTGCATGAGAAGAGTATATCAAGATGTTGAAAAAGAAAAGCATCAAATACACAACAAAATTGAAATCATTGGAACCAGCATAATGCAATCCCATGTTGGCATATAAACGATACTCATCCATTTATGTAATCATAACATTAAGGAACCAACATCTCATATCTCATGCTAACTTAATCCTTGAGCAATCTTTTTCCCCCCAACTTTTCTTGCTTTGGAGGACTCAGGACTCTCCTCTCCAGTTCTGATCCCATCCTTTTCTCTTCGACTAAAAACATTGTGTTTTTTTGAATTAAGGAAAGAAAAGAAAAATTGGGCTTTGCAAAATTCAAATAAAAAATACAATTCAAATATGCTGCATGATAGTTGTTCATGTGGGGATGTCCTAATAAAAGCAAAATCTGAACTATAGATACAGCAAGGCAGATATATTGATTATTAGGACTTAGGAGACATTCATTTATCAACAAAAGACAACTCACTCTCCTAAGAGCATATCTGAGATTATTAGGAGGTACAGAACAGAATCCTGCCTAAGAAGCTATGGTGGATTTCCATGGTCCAATGAAAAATATATAAAAAGTAACAGCTTCTGCTAGATCAAGGACTAAGATATGAACAATCTAGCCACTAAATATAAAAAGGGTAACAAAGCAAAAATATAAAAGTTTAATATTTAAGGTAGTATTTGCCACTTCTGAACATCAGTAATAGCTTATAAGCAAAACATAGTGGATGATAAAGGAAAAAGGAACAAATTCTGAGTTTGAATTCTTCAAAAATATTGATTCAGGCATGAAATAAACTATAAACAGCAATGTGCAAAGAGGATGAATGGAAGAGAGAGAGAAAAAGAAGAATGCAACGGAACTCTGCATTAGCTAACAAAGCAAGCTGATGAAGAAGATACGGAAAGGAATAAAATTTGAAGGAGCAGCAAGAGAGAGAGAGCATAAATCTACTCTCATTATTTTATCAATAATAAAAGCATAGAAGACATAAAAGCACTGACCTGGAATAAAGGAACAAGCGGTTAATGTCAGCTTGAAATTGTAGTTGTCTTGGATCCTTAGAAAAAGAAGGGCGTTTTGCAAGGATTTTGGCGCCCTAAAACAAATCCAGAGCAATAGAAGAGTAGGATTTCCATGATATATAGTGAACTAGTTTAGTTTTGTCATAAGATAAGCTTATACCTCGGTGAATTTCTTGAAAAAAAGAGCCATTGGTAACTGGTGTTCACAAATAAATACACTGCAAAACACAAGAAGCATAGTTGCAAGAGTAAACCCCCGTGAACCCTGGAGTAGAGAAACTAGAAACACAGAATTAGCATTACCATCAGATCAGAGCGCGCTGTGGGTGCGGGGAGAGAGTCCCGAGTCCGTGATGGCGCCTACGCCACTGTAGCTGTAGCGATCTCTGCACTAGAAAGTACAAACCTCAGATAAATGGATTATTTTCGGGTCGGGTCCGGTAAGTATACGACCTTGGTTGTTGTTTTTGACTTGGGAAAGTATGAGGAGTATTAGAGATATAATTATTAGTATTACATTTTTCTATCAGTTGAAATTTTTGGGATGAGTGGTATGATGACATGGTATTAAAGCGTTAGATCTGAAAGGTCAAGAGTTCGATCTTTGGTGAACCCAAAAATACTCGGATGGTTATTCTAAATAGTATAAGAAAGAGAAGAATTATGCATATAAATATTACCATTTATTTTCCATCCCCAATCCTGAGAAGAATTACGGATTTCCTCCATGCTTGTTTTGATAAATCTACGAGCTTCTCGAATCCCAAAATTAAGGTGCCAGAAGTTAAATTTCAATTAAATTAAGAAATATGTTCTTTTATTAATTTAAATTTTGGAACAAAAAATAATTTTATGATATTGATGCGGAAATTGGTGGTGCTTACGTTACCACACACGTGACACACATGCACCACAATGAAGGGTGAGGAGAGAATACTTACAGGAAGAAGATTCTTATAGGTTTAAGCCTCGAGATTTAGAAGATGCATTATTTGCATCCTTCCCT
Source organism: Arachis stenosperma (assembly GCF_014773155.1). Lineage (NCBI taxonomy): Eukaryota > Viridiplantae > Streptophyta > Magnoliopsida > Fabales > Fabaceae > Arachis > Arachis stenosperma. The sequence goes on along the minus strand of NC_080386.1, from coordinate 134,538,021 downwards.
TTCAAGCTCTTAGAATGTATCTATCCTTCTGTGCCCCTCAATCACCAACAGGTAACTAAATTAACTACTACTATATATTCCATTTAACTACTCTCATTCACTATATACTTCCATTATTGTTACTTGTTATTAAAATTTGATTATTAATTTATTAACACAGTAGTGGTCAATTAGCTTATAATATATAATTCATACTATCTCATATATTTACACTACTCTTTCTTTTTTATTTATCTTTATCTATTTATTTTTATTCAATGATAATAATATTTTTTTATTATTTAACCATATTTTCTAAAAATATTACTCAAAAAAATTTATTAAAATAGAAAAAAAATATAACTTTAATTTTAACAACATTTATATAATCACAGTAATCACTATAAGCACAGACATATATACTAGTTCCACCAATAGACATATGCATAATTTGCAAGATAAAAATAAGCTTCAGTTTACTTCACTAACTGCACTGTTTCCTTCCTAGTTATGTAACTTCTGATGGTTTCTATTCCATGTGCAAATATCGTCTTGCCATAAGATTTAATTTATATACTCTTGGGCCAAGGCGCCAAGCTACAAATTTTTTTTAAAATATATATTTCTATATAAATATTTTGGGGTCAATTTCATGTTAACTCACAAACATATTCTTTGTCCACCTTCTCACATTCAAAATAAATAAATAAGAGTTGGTAGAAGTGAACAAGAATAATAAATTGGTCATAAATAAAGATTGTGAGTGCCAGTAGTTTGGTACTACTTACTCCAAAGAGTTAAGACTTAGAAGTCAAATCTGATGTTGCAACCAATAAAAATGCAAAGCAGTGAAAGAAGAAAGCTGAAAAAAATGTGTATATTTGGCCTTATATATTGTTAGAATTTTGTGTGTCTTAGGTCTGATGTGTTGATGAATTTGATAGCAACATATGCTGAAATCTGCAAAATCTGCTCAGACAGTCATTAAGAACATCCCACAACTCAACGTTGCATTCAATGCAACTTGGGATTCGGTCGAAATTCAATGCAACTTCTTATAATTATATACATCTTCATCCTTCAAATTGAAATTAATTGTAATGTCATGTACGTACAACGTAGTGTAGCTTTGAAAATCTTTTTCATTAAATCGTTATTGAGCACAGTAATCCTAATAAATTGAACTTTTTGTTAACAAGTATTCATAGAATCTTCGGTATAATGTGATTTTGCATTTGCTATAAGAAGGTGCCAAGGTGGTGGAAGATGAGAGATTGCCAGAAAGGTACAAAGGTAATATACGCAATTTATGCAATGGCCAGAATGGAGAGCATATGGCTTCAAGGTCAAGGTCAAAGTCAAAGTTAAAGTCAAAGTCAAAATCAAAGTCGCTTCATTTCTGAGTCTGATACAAGTTCGCTGCTTGGGCAAAGACTTTCCATACTATCAGATGAAATACGCCGCCGCCATCATTGTCATTCTTCCCCCACACCGCCCTGTTCTCCCTAATCTCTCTCTCAATCTCTATCTCTATATGCAGCATGGCTTCAATATATGCTTCGCAAGAGTCACCCTTCTCCACTTCTTAAATACTTTTTTTCTTTTAAATAAAAAGCTCAGCGTAACAAGGTGGAACATTTAAAAAATATAAATTATTAGGTAATAAAATAAAAAATTAAACTGCATTGCCATCAATAATTAGAAAAATCAAAATCAGCTTATTTTTTGTAACTCTTAATCGACTTGTTGATAACTTTCGCAGCATAATATTCTAGATAATAGCACAAATTTCATTAATGGACAATAATCTGATAAACCTGTTTGTCCACCCTTAAGCCGAGTCTTAAAAAACTTTTCAATCTTTTGCACTAACAAACACCCGATCAATGCGACTACACAATTGGCCCCTAAACCAAGTAATTAAACTTACGATTATTCATCTCTAAATCCACCAACTCCATATCTTGTATTCAGTTTAAAATCTGCTGCTACTACTGTTAATGTACTGGCTCCTTTACTCTTATCCACTGTCACAACCTCATTAAGGTCACTCGTGTAGCAAATTGAGACTTGACATAACCCAGAGATAAAACTTAGTTCTTCTCACACAGTACTCTCTGACATGCGCACAGTACACCAAGCAAAATGCACAATTGAAACTATTATATATTCGTCAACACCACTTCTACAAACAACCATCTCTCTTCTTTGTAACAATTACTCGACTTAAATATCATGTCGTCCCACATCAATAATAAACCCCCAAGAACACCATCTGATCCCACAAATTTCCAACCCACCACATCATTCTTCCAAATTCGCACTACATCAAACTTAGTCACCACCTGTTTTTTCATTTCTATTAATCCTAGCATGTTACCTTATTTTTCTCTTAAAATTTTTCACCATTCCCAGCTTTCCATCACCCCATAAACCCTTTACATTCTAACAACTGTAAATCATTTAAACATTGTATACACACCTTATTTCGATTTTTAGGATGAATCTTTCCTGCTTTTTTCTTTTGTTTTGCTTGCCTCCTTTTCTGTGCATTCACTTCATTTTGAGTTTGAAGAATGCCATAATGTTTTCTTCCTCATCATAAAGAACAGCTCCTAATTCCACTACCAAATTCCAAGTCACTCTATTTTCAATCAAATCGTCTTTCCAACTTCTTCCTTGCTTTTCTAGGTCTGGCTCACTGCCTACATCCATTCCAAAGTCCTCTAAGTTTCTTTAATTCCCTTCCTCTTCAAAGCAATTTTCATTCATCACTAAATTTTCAACCCCTACATCTAATTCTTCCGCTTTAACATTCCTCGTCCTGTTTAGAGCAATGTTCATCTTCACACTTCCATTCAGCCTATTTGCGGTGGCACAGGTACCATTCAAACTCCTTATCTCCTTCCTAATCATTGTTCCCCTGCCGTATCGTCACTATATGTGTGAGCATCTGTATCAATCTCAACAAGCATCATGATCATCTTCTCATTAGAATGTGCCTGCATCCCTAATGCAATTTTTTTGTTGCTATATTGTTCCTCGCACCTCTGACAGACCACAACCCGGAGTAGACTGGTTCAGCGGTGACTTCATGAGGTTCTCGCTCTCTACTACACACCATACCAGCGTACTCTATCCGGAACTCCATATAGTCACCGTTACCGCTTGTCGGGCTTCTCACCCCCTTTACTGCCTCTCCTCCACCAATCCTATTGGTCCTACATTGGGTCGTGTCCTCCACATTCCCTACACAAAGGCCAGACCCTTCGACCCTTTTTTTTCTCGATGGTGCAGTATCTCCGTCACATGCCCTCGTGACAGCCACCAACACAGTCTTATGGAGACACAGAACTAAGTACTCGCAGTTGCATGTCACTGCAATACCACTATCATCATTCCGTCCCAAACCATGCCCCTCTCCCACAAAAAATGGCGATCCTTCCCTACCCGTGTCAAGCTCTTCTTGATGTTGTCTCCGTAAGTTTACTCCTTCATCATTACCTAAATGAGATCCCATAAAATCTGCACAAACCATAACTGTCACTCAAATTATAGGATTATCCATTTTCTGTTTCAAAAACCCATGCTCCCATTCATCCAAATCCACAAACGGTAATGACCATTCTGCCCTCATCTTGATGCTCCTTCCATGAACCCTGTGTCATCATCACCACCGCCATGTTCCAATGTAGCTTCATCAGTTCATTACGTGCTTTAACATCTTTGGTATAGTCGTGTTCAACAATAGAGACTCCTTTTGTTACTAGCCCAATTGTCTGCATGCTTTTCAAGCAATCCTCTCCGGGTACATGATTTTTTCCACGATTAAAGAATCCTTCTGCAAAAGAACTATTGTTATCTGCAACCTTCTTATCCTGCTTCGTCTTGACATCAACATTTCTCCTCTACTTAGCCTCTCACATAAATCTCTTTAGTCTGCAGCCGCATTCGATTTACTTCTTAAATACTTAATTAAGACTATGTTAATATTTATTAATTATTATTAAAATAATTATTTAATTTTAAATATAATAAATATATATTTATAAATATTATATTATATAAAATAACTTTAGATATTATCTTTTTAATATTATCCTATTAAAAATTCAACTTACTCAATAAGCCAATTGGATGGGCTTTAATTTCATTTTATATGTTATTATTTCCTGGAATTCAATTCATGCTAATTGTGTGTTTTTACTTTTTATCCATCTGTTTATTTAGACTAAAGTTACATTCAATCAAGAAGAAAGTTCACGTAATTTAAATTTGGAATTTTGATCTTGCCTGCTTCTGTTCTCATTCCAAACTACCCATTTGACTCTACATTCCATTCGGAAGCTTCGAAATAAAAATCAATCGGATAAGAAATATATCCAAACACTAAAAGAAAAGAAGTACGTATTCCACTATTCCTTTTAAATTTAAATCTTCAAAGATTAATTTTAAAACAAATAATTCATATAATGATGATTAGCTTTTTACCTTTCAATTAACGCACGCAAAGGAATATTTGCTGCCTTTATAGGTGTGTGTAGGTTCTCATTCCTCAACACTTAGCTTCTTTCATCTAAAGAAGCAAGTACCCAAGTAATCTTAATTTCAAATAAAATACCCACATAATATGATGAGTTTTATGTTGAATTGTGGATATTAAATGAGGATATCGGATATTCTTTTCTTAATTTTTATAGCAGTATAATTAAGAAGAATGAAAAATAGATTAGATCAATTGGGAACTTTTTTTTCCATTTTAGTCCATCAATTAATTTATGAATTGATTTTTTTAATGAACAAAATCTATGAAAATTACAAAAAATTAAAGATTGACTTCAATTTCATATATATGGATTGGATTATCGATCCATTCAAGGTAATATTGTAAACTTTAATCAGCGGCGGCCAGTTTCTTTTGTTCTTAAAATTTGGCTTGACTGATTAATCGAAATTACAAGAAGCCAAGGCGGTGGATTCGATATTTAGATATTCCTCATTGAATACCTAAGCAGCAATTAGATTTTCAGAAATCTTATGTCATCATTTTCTTTTTTATATCCTTTCCTTCCTTATAATTATTATTTTTCTTGTGTCTCTATCTCCTCATCGTATTATTAATTAGATGATCGTCAGCTTTTTCAATTCTAGAGGAGGCTATCATTTCCCTCCTTGATTATTGTTCTTCAAGTTTAATTTGAAGCTAAGATGTTATCGATGTATATAATATAATTCAAAGAGTAGACTTTAATTATATATTGTTTTATAAATTTATGATATGAAATCCGATATAGCTATATATATGTATATTATATTTTTTACCTTCACAATTTCCATATGAATGATTTTATATATATTAATTTCTGAGTTTTGATTTACCCCACTTCTATTACGTACTTTTGGAACCACGTGAATTAGAAGCTAAATAATTGTTCAATTCTTGAATAAATAAAACTAAAATTATATATGCATAAGACCTTTATTTTTTTACCTATATTATTGAAATGACTATAGATAATAAATTAAGACATGTTCCTTGCAAATTATAAAACCACGTGATAGAATTAGTGTATATTGCTAGGCTTTGGTGCCGTCTCATGTGTTAACGCTGTTGATTGACTTGCATGGACAGTAATTTTGTTAATCAAGCACGATCAATAAATGTTTGGTGGGTGTTTTTTCCCCGTGATTAAAAAAAAAAAAAAAACCGAAAGAATTATCCAAAGTCTAAACGAGTTTGAATTCAGAACATTGAGCACAACAGCTATTGTAGAAACTCCAAAGCTTGTTATTACGGAACCTCTTCATGCTCCTCCAGTCCTCCTTGGCCCTCACTTAAAAACAAATTAAAGTTGAGTTTTGTATTAGAGATATAACTATTCATATTGTCTTCTCCTATCAACTTAAACTTTTGAAGTAAGTTTGATTATTTTATTGACGAAAATTACCATTTGGTGGTAGGGCGCCTAATTAGGATGTTGAAGTTGTGAATGGACAATTTTTTTACTTTGTCAGATAAAATGGACAATTCTTTTACAAAGCTGACATTGAGGTCTGTTTCCTTGTCACCACGTTCTCTGAAACTTCTTCCTCTATTTATTTTACCACTCTGGCCTCTACCGGAGTCTCTTGTGTAGTTCTCATAAAAATCTGGTATTATGTAGTCACTAGTTTCTTTACCTGTATTTGATTCTTTGTGCACTAAATTCGCACGAGTCATGATAAGAGATTTGCCATTTTAAATTTCTCATTCACTTCTTTTTGTGTCAGAAATTGTGACTAGAAATCACTAATAGTCATGGAATACATTCTTGCATTAATCGTAATAATGAAATGGAAAAGTATAGGTGAACAATGAAAATATTAAACAATGTAAACAATAAATATATCGGATGTTTATTTTACTAGTGTATGGATGGTTATTTTAATATTAAAATTTAGAAGGTTAATTTGGAGGTGTAGTGCATTTTTATTTGATTGGTGGTTGTTCATATTATTCAATAAAATCATTGTCCCCCTAGAATTCCCCGAATGAAATTCCTAAACTCTTCATCCAATCCTCCTAAAGCACATTTAAAATATTCTTCTATTGAGAAAGGAGTTCCAAGAGTTGAAAGTGAATTGATTACCTTGTTCATATTGCCTATATATTCAAAAACTGTTGATCTATGTTTCTTGATTGTCTTCAGCTACACTTTTAGTGACCTTATCCTTGATTTGAGTCTTGTTGTAAAGTAGTCTTCTAGAACATTCTAGATTCTGTGCGCATAGTCATATTCTACAATTTTATTAACAAAAGTTTCATTCATGGCAGAGAACATCTACGCCATTAGACACTCATCGTTGTTCCCATTATTCAAATTTTGGAGAGATTTTATTTTCTGTTTGATCTTGATTAGTGTTGAATTTTCTTGGAATCGATATTGCTACAATGTTAATCTGCAGCTTGTTTGCCTTGATGGATGTTAGTACTTGACGTTTTCATGTTTTAAAGTTGTCTTTATATAACTTTATTGTTGTTGAAAAATTAGCAATTGAAGTAATTGTTGTTGTTGACTGAAGTTGTGTCAAGCTTGAACAATTGAATATTGATTTGTGGAAGGTGTGATATCGTCTATGGATCAAAATCGTAAAGCTCTAATACCATGTAAGATATTAGAGGTGAAAAAGAAGAAAAATAGAAAGAAGTAAAATAGAATTAAGAGAAAATTTGAGAATAAATGAAGTATTGTTGATTATTAAATGATGAGTGATCATGCAGTGAATTTCAAGATTACAATTTATATTTGAGAAGTAGGGTGTGAGAAGTGTGACTATAGTTGGTTAGGGAGAGTAACTAATTAACTTGTTGAACGGTCATAATAAACTAACTATTTGCTAATTTGGAAAAGGGTTACTTAACTATATTAACATGCTCCCTCAAACTAAGGGTCATCAAAGGTTCTGTTTTGAAGACTCTGAGTAGATTTTTAAATTTGAGAAAGAATGAAGCCGAGAGAGGCTTGGTCAATGTATCTATCAGTTGATTCTGAGTTGGAATGTGTTAAACATGAATTGTCTTTTTATTACATAATTTCTGACAAATGATTGATCAATAAGGGTGAAATATTTTAATTTGTTGTGTAAAATTGGATTTGCTAAGAGAACAACTGCACTTTGGTTGTCACAATAAATAATTGGTTTTGTTGCCCAAAATGCTCTGATTTTTGTCAGTAAATTTTGTTCTGAATGTTCAATTAATAAAAAAAATAAAGATATAAAAAAATATTATTGATGAAAATGGAAAAAGGAGCTTCAGAGAGAGGATTTAAATACTGGAAACCCTTGAGGAAGAGCCAGGGTTCTATCTATCGATGGCATTGGTGTCGTCATTTTACTGTGAAATTGAAATTTTAGGACCAGTCGCTGAGAAATGAGCTGATGGTATCATGAGTAGCCGGATTTACTATAAGTAAGTGCTCTTTTTATTCTGCCATCGTGCATGTCTTCAATAGCAGGTGTAGGAGAAAATTTAAAAATATTAGAATAGGCATATGTTTTGTAAAACAGAAAGTAATTTTGCTGAGTAACCAACTAAGGGTGCAGCCAACTGCCGTCCATTAGTAAAAAAGAAGCCCATTAATAAAAATATATAATTGGACTTTCTTTTTAAAAAAACATAAATTCAAATTATCATAAGAAATATTTAAAATAAACTAAAAAAAATCCAAAATCTAAAATAACATCTAAAACCAAATAAAAAGCAACAATCTAAAATCATTTTAAAATAAATATCCAAAACCTAATAAAAAAATTAAAACTTAACAAAAAGAAACATCCAAAATCTAACAAAAAAAAAAGAGATATCCAAAATCATTTTAAAAAATCTAAAACCTAACAAAACGACACATAAAAAATATTGAAAAAAAATCCAAAAAATAAGAAAAGAAATATCCAAAATTACTAAAAAAATCCAAAACCTAAAAACACACATCCAAAACTTAGGAAAAAGAAACAACCAAAACTAGTTAAAAGAATCATCCCAAACTGAGTAGACAGCGTCACATCGCTGCAGCAGGCGTGGCGCGCGATGGAGTGGTGAACAAGTGGTGTTCTCGATGGAGATTGATGTGTTCGCGATGAGCGTGCGTGCGGCAGAAGGAGAGCGTTGTGTGCGTGCAACGGCGTCAATGCGTTCATGAAGGAGGTTTATGTGTTGCGGTGGTCGGGCGGCACTAAGAAAAAGTGAAAAGTTGGACATCGTTTACAATCAAAGTTGGATGATGAGTGGCCAGCACCACCAAATGACGCGGTGCAGGGAGCCGACGCAGGGGAGGTCGTAGCGAAAAGAGTAATTAGAACAGGAAATTACAGTATGAGTTGATTTTGGGTGGATTATGTTTCTAAACTTAATCTTAGCTTTTGGAATTTTAAAATTATATTTTTCAAAAAATTGCTCCAATTGACTGCACGTAAAGTTGGTTACTTATATTTTTTCAATAGAAAGTGATTCGAAAAACATCACCAATTATTTCAGTCAACTAATTTTATAAAATTTATATTAAATTTGACTATTTTTTACGAGTTATTGTTTTTATGTAAAATGTTAATTTTGTCTCTTATATTAATAGGATTTTGTTAGATAGACAATGACTTTTGTAAACAATGTAAACAATATGCTCTAGAATTAACCCAACAAAATAAAAATACACTCCACCTCTCAAATTACATCCTAAACGTTAACATTAGGATAATTATCTGTACACTTAGTAATTAAAAATATAATTATCTACATACCTGTTAAATTGAATATCCAACATATCTATTATTTACATTGTTTAATAGTTTCGTTGTTTATCTATACTTTTTCTTATTAATTAATAATATTGGTGTGAGAAGAGAATGGAATAGAATGAGAGGAAGTGGAAACGTGGGGAGGGAGTAAGCGTGTGAGGATGAAAGGAAGAGGTTAGGTTGGACGACTGATTAAAAGACAAAGTCCAAGTCTTCCCTCCAAACCACTACTTTTACAAACTATATGTCTATATGCATACCTCAAAATCCGTTATATTTTAATCTAACCTCTATCACTATACCATGCCGTCAATACCAACATCATTATTCATTGCTATGGACTAAGCCAACCATTATTCCACCACCACTCTCCATCAAATTCATCATGATATTCTTCCCATAGGCCATAGCTAAAATCAACTTACCTGATCTTCCATCTTTTAATTAATAAATCCACATGGCCAAAACCAAAAACCGAATTTTCCTATGCTGTTTTGGACCACCACCCGACACAGCATCCACTAATAATAAAAGGACTGACCCAATAATCAAGAAACGGACGAGGAAGAAACGCAGCTGGATTTCATGGCTCATCATTCGGATCCGAAATACTTCCTGCAAAACGGTGCCGCTTGAAGATCATTACTCCAATCCCAAGCCCAAGCCACCAAAGTCAACTCTCCGTCACAATAATAAGCCTCAAGCTCCACCACCGCCATCGTCAACTCTGCCTCTTCCGCCGCAGCCGGCTACTCCCTATTATACCCCTTCGCAGGTACGTATTACTGTACATATTTAACTCGTAATGAATCTTTCATGTAAAATTCTGTACCCTATATTATTACTATATATTGATTCGAATAAGGTTGTGTATATATTATTAATGGAAGACTAATAATGCAATAATATAAGCATTCATTAATTGTCGCAATAATTAATAAATATTAAATAAGATAAGTTATGGTTATTTTTGATTGATTTTCTTTTATTATTATCAAACATTTCTGATAATATAATATGTCCGACACTGCAAAAATTTACCTGATGTTTAATTTTCTTTTTTTCTTTAAGAATCAAAGTCTATGATTTTTTTGTTTAAGAATCAAAGTCTATGAAAAAATAGCTCTTCTTTTTAATTTTATGCTGGAGGCCTATAAACAAAAAATAGTTTAGAAGTTAGTATTTTTATTAAAATTTAGTTGGTATTTAATTAAAAAATGAATAATTTCACATTATTAAATATAATTTAATATTATTTAAAATATTAATAATAAATAATTAATAATTATAAATCACAAAATTTATTAATTTCTAACCATTTTTTATAAATAAATTCTTAAAAAAAATAATGTATTGTTGATATATGTCGATAAATTGGAGGCAGGCGGTAGGAGGTGTTGTACACTTGTACTTATTATACTGCGTGTTATGTTTCAGACAAGGCACGGGGCGAGCAAAAAGAGAGCAGAGGAGGACACGCGTCAACAACAAAGAGAGTCTCTGAATGATGAAGCAAAACCAGAGCCAGCAAAAACAATTACGAAGCAGAAAAAGTCGAATAAGTACGAGCCAATCGTGGGAATGTCCATAATAGTGGTCACTCTGGTCATAATGGTGTTTTGGGGTCGCTTATGTGCCATACTCTGCACTTCCGCATGGTTATACTACATCCCCCATTTTAAGACGGCCACAACTGCTGCTTCTCATTCTCAACACGACATCGTCCACGTGGACGTGGATTTAGATTCGAAGGATTACAAGAAGAAGGTGATCATGGAGGGACTTCTAGACAGAAAGAGAGGACTCTCTCGTCACTACTAACAAAATAACAAACAAACTAATATTATATAAATCTTCCTTTTCTCAGCTCGGTAGGTTGCTTGCTTGTTGACCTCATCTAGTCCCATCTTTTTAATGCTGGCTAGGCACTTTATAATTTTGTGATCAACCTAGAAAAAAAAAGAGAAAGTTAGTTAGAAAGGAAAAAAATACTTATGTAAATGTACATTATTATTATTTTATTTTTGTTAGGTAGATTATTTTTTTGTTAATTTAATATTAATAGTAATTAATTATAATAAGAATACATAATGAGTACATAATATTAATTATTAAATATTTTTTTTAAAAGGATATAAGATTAACCAAAAAATATTTTTTTTCTCAAGAGTACATAATATTAACCACCAAATATTAAAGTAATAAAAAAATAACATAGGTAACAGTTTCTAATCATATTCCTTTTGTAAAATTTTTTTCTTCATATAAAGATGTAATTATAATTAGGATTTATATTATGACACATTTTAAGAGAATATATAATAATATTATTTTAATTTTTAATGTATTTAATACATGAGAAATATAAAAGATTATTTATCGTTTCAATTTATTATATGCATTTATTTATTCTCTCTTTTTATTTACTTTTTTTATTAAATAGTATATTATCCGTAAAAATAAATGATTATTTAAAATTGAATAGAATATAAATTAATGTATATTTAAAGAGTTAAACTCACATGTGGTGTATGTTTTAATGTGAAGTTAATAATTAATAATTATTAAATAATTTAATAAATTAGACTAAATTATTGTTTACAATTTTTAACTATCAACTACATATGAAAATAACTGCACATGAGTTTTCATTTTAATTTTATTGCAATGATAATACGAAGAGAGTTTATGATTATACAATTAGATTTATGCGTTTAGATAACTTTTAAAATAATAAATTTAAAAATTAATTATTTTTTTGATATATGATAATATATATATGTTTAAAATTGTGTATAAAAATTAGATTCATATCTGAATACAAAATAGGGTTTAGAATTAAGGAAATACCAACCCACCGCCGCCTTTTTTCTATTTCTTAACATAGCATGATATTAAGTGCACAACCCGATATTACTGAGCATAATAAGGTACTATGATATATAAAATCATGCATTGCTAAGTATATTTCAGTTATAATAATTGTTCCACCTGTGATAGTGATACGTACGTAATAATGAGTGGGCAGCATGTCATGTTTATAATTTATATATGAGATATAGTACGTAAATGTAGGTGAGTAATTATTGAAGATTTAAATTTTGTATAATATCGCTATATATAACATACATCTAAGATACATAAAAGTAGTGTAAAAATAGAAAAGAGTTGAGAATTAACCACTTGAGAAAAATTAGTTAAATCTCCGATCTTTTCTTAAATACAAGTAACAGTAATACAATGCATGATTCGTTTTTGCATTGTGAAGGAGAAATGGTTGCACCAATAATAATTAATACGACGTGTAGTAATATGTAATGTTTTCCTAACCATTGAATATATAAAATTCATTTTCCAATTTAATGGCTAAAAAGTTATCACAGTGGCGATGATGCATCTTCATGCATGCAACGACGACGACGATGGGCTTTGATTCAAGGAAGGTGTAGATTGATTGATTCCGTCCGATCCCCAATTATGAATTCATTAGGATGAGATCGAGAAGGTGTTTGACTTTGGCTATGTATCATCGAGGTTGAAGCCTGTTTGATTCAAGAAATTAAGTGCATGCGTGCGAAGAAAGAGAGAGATTTTTCTTCAGTTGTTGTAATTATATATGGCATCATCTTATTGTGACTGGAATTGGGCAGCATATCAAGCTAGATTTCTTGGCATACCAGTTACATAACGTTATTGATTGATTAGTTAGAAGCAAAGGGAGAGAGAGTTGCAGAGGAGGGCTTAATTAGGGTTCGGTTAGCTAGTTAGCATAGGTTGGAGATTCTTCTTCTTTCTTTGTGAATCTTCTGCAACGACACTTTCCTGAGGTCACTCCAACAAGAATTACAAGTTAGTGAAAACAGTTCTGAACATGGAACCACTTGTTTGATCAATTCAACCTCAAACCCAGCATTCCCTTAACAATGGTAATTATCTACAACTTGTCATTGTGTTAGTTTCTTTCTAATGTATTGGTCACTTATACAAACACATTCCTTATTGAATGTACAGACTGCTCAACTAAGTTTCGTAGTTGGATCTCATGTTTGGATTGAGGACCCTGATGAAGCTTGGATTGAAGGAGAAATATTGGAATCTAAGGGCAATGAGATCACAGTTAATTGTGCTTCAGGGACAAAGGTGAAGAACTAGTTACTTTACTTGTGTGATTATACTGCATGCATTCATGTAATGGTGCCTTTTGCAGGTTATTAGTAAATCGTCTCATATCTATCCCAAAGATCCTGAGTTCCCACCAAATGGAGTGGATGATATGACAAGGTTGGCATATCTGCATGAACCAGGGGTACTTCAGAATTTGCATGTTCGATATGAAGTAAATGAAATATATGTAAGACTTCATCATCACCTCTCTCTCTCTGACTCTATATGTATGTATATGTTTGAGTAATGTTTCTTATGGTACGGTTCCAGACTTACACAGGAAACATATTGATAGCTGTAAACCCTTTCCAAAGATTACCTCATTTATATTCGAGGGAAACAATGGAGAAGTATAAAGGCGCGGCTTTCGGTGAGAAGAGCCCAAATCCCTTTGCCATTGCTGATTCTGCATACAGGAAGATGATAAATGAAGAAACAAGCCAATCCATTTTAGTTAGTGGAGAAAGTGGAGCTGGTAAAACAGAAAGTACAAAAATGCTTATGTGTTATCTTGCTTATATGGGAGGCAGAGCAGCTAATGAAGGACGCTCAGTTGAACAACAAGTCTTGGAGGTAATGATAATATTTATTCCAGGAGTATGAATTCTATTTGGATCTTTTTATTAAGTAATTACTCATTGCACAATTTATTATTTTCCTAGTCCAATCCTGTTTTAGAAGCATTTGGCAACGCCAAGACTGTTAGGAACAATAATTCAAGGTACTAAAAAAGACTTGTATCTTGTATTTTCTAGTCTTAATTGGATTGATTTAAAGTTTGTTGTATTATACATAATTTCAGTCGTTTTGGTAAGTTTGTGGAGATTCAGTTTGATCAAAAGGGGAGAATTTCAGGAGCTGCTATCAGAACTTATTTGCTGGAACGGTCTCGTGTCTGTCAGGTTTCTGATCCTGAGAGAAACTATCATTGCTTTTATATGCTTTGTGCTGCACCAAAAGAGGTACATAATAATAATAATAATAATAATTCCCTTACCTTCTAGGAACTGAATGAACTGAACTAGTTCTTTCACCTATTTGACAAAATATATATTGCATGCATGTATGTATGTATATAGGATGTTGAAAAGTACAAATTGGGAAACCCAAGAACTTTTCATTACCTAAATCAATCAAATTGCATTGAGTTGCAAGGGTTGGATGATTCTAAGGAATACCTTGCAACTAGAAGAGCTATGGATGTTGTTGGGATCAATGGTAATGAGCAGGTAATACAACACAATAATATATGGAATTCATAGATTTTGAATTAATGTAATTTCACAAGTTATTGTGATTTACTCTTCTCAGGATGCCATATTTCGAATAGTAGCTGCAGTGTTGCACTTGGGAAATATTGAATTTGTTAAGGGGGACGATGAAGAGACTGATTCCTCTCAACCTAAGGATGACAAATCTCGTTTCCACCTTAAAACTGCAGCTGAGCTTTTGATGTAAGCTAAGTTAAAAATTGTTTCAATTAAATACAAAGCTTATAGATAAGATACTCATGTATTTATATGTGTAGGTGCGACGAGAAATCCCTTGAGGATTCATTTTGCAAACGTGTTATGGTCACTCGCGGCGATAAAATAACAAAGTCACTTGATCCCGTTGCTGCAAGTCTCAGCAGAGATGCTTTGGCTAAAATTATTTATTCAAGGCTTTTTGACTGGTCATTTCTCTCTGTTATATGTTCTTTCTTTTAGGAGATATGCCTCACCTTTTTGTTTTATTGAACTCATACAAATATCTCTTGTTCCAGGATTGTGGACAAGATTAACAATTCTATTGGGCAAGATCCACATTCAAAGAACTTAATCGGAGTCTTAGATATATACGGATTTGAAAGTTTCAAGACGAACAGGTGCTTAACTAGCTAAGGAACCTAGATGCTCTGTGTGTGTGGATAATGATGTGAAACTTGATCAAGTTCTCAATTTCTTATGTAGTAATTTATGTGTTAGTTCATATCATTAACTTCTTACTTAGAAAAATTACACTCTACTAATTGTTCTTATGCAGTTTTGAGCAATTCTGTATCAATTTGACTAATGAGAAATTGCAACAGCATTTCAACCAGGTTTAAATCTGTTTTTTCTCCATTTGTTGGAATTTGATCACTTGGTAAAATATTTCAATTGACTTAGCATTTGCTTATTACATTATGCAGCATGTCTTCAAAATGGAGCAAGAAGAATATACAAAGGAAGAAATCAATTGGAGTTATATAGAGTTCGTTGATAATCAAGATGTTCTTGATCTCATAGAAAAGGTATGTAATTCATAAAAGATCTCTTTTTCATTCTAGCACAGTTTTGCTATACTACTCTTTAATATTTACGGTCTTTCTTCTTTCCACCTTTCTGATTTATATGTATTCATAACCACAGAAACCAGGTGGCATTATCGCTCTTCTAGATGAGGCATGGTATGTAATAATAATAATTAATTTTTGGTAACCATCTTATACGCTTGAAATAGTAAAATTAATGCATGTTGGTTAATGTTTGTAGCATGTTTCCAAGATCAACCCATGAAACATTTGCCGAAAAGCTGTATCAAACATTTAAAGACAATAAACGGTTCAGCAAGCCAAAGCTGTCTCGTACGGATTTCACAGTAAACCACTATGCTGGTGATGTAAGTGAAGTAGGATGCTATGGTAGGGTAGGGTAGTGATGGTGATATCATAAAAAATGGTTAATTAATTAATATGAATTTACAGGTGACTTATCAAACAGACCTTTTCCTTGATAAGAACAAAGACTATGTTGTTCCAGAGCATGCTGCCTTACTCAATGCTTCAAAGTGCAACTTCGTTTCAGGGTTGTTCCCGCCTTTGCCTGAGGAAACTTCCAAATCAACCAAGTTTGCTTCTGTTGCAACTCAGTTTAAGCAACAACTGCAGTCTCTGCTGGAAACACTAAACGCTACTGAGCCACACTACATTCGCTGTGTAAAGCCCAACAACCTTCTTAAGCCTGGAATATTTGAGAACAGTAATGTGTTGCAGCAGCTACGATGCGGGGTAAGGATTCAATTCTACTCATAATACATCAGTTAAGATCATCCATCATATCTTCATTCATTCATTCTATCTACAGGGAGTAATGGAGGCAATAAGAATTAGTTGTGCCGGATATCCTACTAGGAAGAACTTTGACGAATTCATTCGACGATTTAGTGTCCTAGAACCTAAGGTTCTTACATCATGGTATTTTTATATATTTATGTTTTTCTTTCCCTTTGTGAATTGTGATCATCTCATCTATCTGAATTATATCATGAACTGATTGAATATAACGATGTATGCATTTACAGCCCTGATGAAATGACCAGTTGCAAGATGCTTCTTGACAAAGTGAACTTTAAAGATTATCAGGTGATGTTAGTGGTAGCTTTGGCTTTGCTAACTAGTCAACCATCATAAATGATGTTGATTGGACTATTTGCCATTACAGATTGGAAAGACAAAAGTGTTTTTGAGAGTAGGACAAATGGCACAACTAGATGCCTGTAGAGCAGAAGTATTAGGAAGATCTGCAACCATTATTCAAAGAAAAGTTTGCACATATCTTTGCCAAAAACACTACAACACATTGCGGATGTCTGCAACACAACTACAAAAGGTAGTCAGAGGACAACTTGCACGCTTCCATTATGAAAAAATGAGGAGGGAAGATGCTTCTGTGAAAATTCAAAAGAATCTTCGCATGCATCTTTCCAAGACTGCTTACCAAGCCCTCAAGGCTTCAGCTGTATTTATTCAGACTGCTATGAGAGGCAAGACTGCTAGAAATCATCTCAGATATAGGAAGTTAACCAGAGCTGCTGTAATCATTGAGGTATCAACCAACAACTATCTACCTCAACCATTTCTATACCTTTTTCTTCCAATAATAATGATTGAAAATGTTTGACAATCTCTAATCTTTCTTATTATAAGCACATGCTCTCAATTCATTTGATGTAATTGTCTATCTTTCAGAGACACGGTAGAGGTTACATAGCTCGTTCTCATTACAAACGTTTAAAGAAAGCCGCTATTTTTGCACAATGTTCATGGAGGAGAACAATGGCTCGTAGAGAACTTCGAAAGCTTAGAATGGTGATTCACACTCTTTTTTTTAGATTATATTTTGAATTTACTCTTTTCACTCACTCTATAAACAAATATTTAGTGCATTAAAACATGTTTTAACTCTTATATATCATATTCTCCAAAAAAAAAATCACATCTATTTTAAACTTTTTGTAGGCTGCTAAGGAAGCCAAGGCTCTTGAAGCTGCGAAAAAAGAACTTGAAAAGCAAGTGGAAGAATTGAGTTTGTCTCTAGAATCAGAGAGAAGAATGAGGGTATGTAATTTATCTAAGTATATGAAGTAAATTTGTTTTAGTTGTATATATGTATGTATGTACTATTGCTGACTTTTCATAATTGTTTGGGTTAATAATTATGATATTGAGGAAGCCAAGACACAGGAAAATGAAGAACTACAATCAGCTTTGCATGAGATGGAGCTTCAACTCAAAGAAACTCAAGCTTCCTTGCATGAGATGGAGTCATTGCTTCTTAAGGAACGTCAGGCCCCTAAAACTACCGATGCAACACCTATTCAAGTTATTCAATCTAACGGAGCTGATAATGATATTGAATTGATTAGCAAGCTTACAGCAGAAAATGAACAACTCAAGGTATATAATTTAAGTGTTCTTGTGGTTGAATCACGAAATGCCAAGTATATATTATTATATCTGATGTTTTTACAGGGTTTGGTTAATTCATTGGAAAAGAAAAGCACGCTAGAGATTCCCAGTAATATGACTGAGAATGAAGTGATCAATATGCTTAGTTCAGAGAGGGAACTTCTTAAGGTATACAATATGTTAAAAATAATGGTCAAATTAAATCTGAAGCTTTTGGGCTTGCATGTCATATATAATATAAGATCCAAAGCTATTGTTATGTTTTAATCTTTACAGGATCAGGTTAGTTCACTTGAACAGAAAATTAATGAAACAGAAAGGAAATATGAAGAATGTAGCAAACTTAGTGAGGAACGCATGAATCAAATCATAGAGACCGAAAGCAAGATAATTGAGCTAAAGACATCAATGCAAAGGTTCTTTATATATAGTATTCATTTTTAACTTACTTGATCCTTTTCTTATATATGCTATATATAAGTTGTTTTGTGTATTATGCATGTTAGGCTTGAAGAAAAAGTTTCTGATATGGAAACTGAGAATCAAGTTTTAAGGCAGAAAAGCCTTTCGAGTTCATCATCAAAGAAAATGTCAGAAAAGAATCCATCTCAGGTAGTAAACAAACAAACAATATAATATCTATCATGAGTGTTTTATATTCGTAAAACTAATCCTGATAATCCCTCTTGTTGGTGGTACAGTCATCGGAAAATGGTAGTAATCAGGTAATATTTAAATAAGATATTGAGCCTTTTGTTCTCATATACTGACAGACACAGTAGTATGTATATATAGTTGTGATGAAAATCCTATTTGGGTGAGCGTAGGCATCAACATCAGCAAGTTCAGGCCAGACAAAGACATTTGGAACCGATGCTGATAGCAAAGTAAGGACATCTCACATGGAGAGGCA
This sequence comes from Arachis stenosperma, assembly GCF_014773155.1. Taxonomy (NCBI): domain Eukaryota; kingdom Viridiplantae; phylum Streptophyta; class Magnoliopsida; order Fabales; family Fabaceae; genus Arachis; species Arachis stenosperma. Next base: position 134,518,981 of record NC_080386.1, on the reverse strand, counting down.
TCTTGTATGCTTCTACAAGAAATTATTATTTCACATTCCAATCATTCTAACTGAGTCACATTTTCATGTGTTTGACTACTGTGTGCAGGAGAGCATCGAAACTCTTTTCAAGTGCATCCAAAAAGACCTTGGATTCTCGGAAGGAAAACCCGTGGCAGCATTCACCCTTTATAACTGTCTGCTACATTGGAAATGTTTTGAAGCAGAAAAGACAAGTATATTTGATCGTCTTATTCAGCTGATTGGATCTGCAATAGAGGATCAAGATAACAATGGTTGCATGGCTTATTGGTTGTCCAACACATCTGCTTTGTTGTTCCATCTCCAGCGAACTCTTCGAGTCCCTACAGCACGAAAGCCACCCACTCCAACATCTTTCTTTGGAAGAGTCACTCAAGTACACTACACTATCTATTTCTATATATATATATATATATATATATCTAATCATTCACTTGAGGATTCCAATAACAATAATAATAATACACACTTACTTTTCAGGGATTTCGGTCATCGAAAAGTCTTTCCAGTGGTTCATTTGATGTAGAGCATCAAGTTGATGCCAAGTACCCTGCTTTACTTTTCAAGCAGCAACTTGCAGCTTACGTTGAGAAGATTTATGGAATTCTTAGAGAAAATTTGAAGAAAGACATATCTCCTCTAATTTCTGCTTTCATTCAGGTATTAATTTAATTACCATCCATTAATTGATTAATAAATTCTATTTGATGCATTTTCTTATTTCTATGATTATGATTATTTCAGGCGCATGGAAAGTCAGATGATAACAACCAGCCAGCTGCTTCATGGACTGCCATTGTACAATGCATTAACAGATTTCTCAATGTTTTCAAAGAAAACCATGTATGTCTTTTAATATTAATATAAATATGATATGGAATTTGTATTCTCGAACCCTTTTATTACTTCTTTCTTTTTCATTTTGTATCAGGTGCATCCAGTTCTCGTTCAGAAGATATTCAGCCAAGTTTTTCAACATATCAATGCGGAAATCTTTAATAGGTAGTTAATTTTCTTATGTGTGTGTGTGATAAGTGATAACAAATTAACCTTGTCACAAGCTAAGCATGTGAGTTGACTTGATTGGTAATACTTTATTTGGTTGCAGCCTTGTTTCACAAAGAGAATGTTGCACATTCAACAATGGACAACTTATCAAATCTGGATTGGCTGAACTAGAACAGTGGTCTACTGAAGCAACAGAAGAGGTATATCCTAATAAATAATCATTATTTCTAATTAATTTACTTACTAATTACTTCTATTGCAGTATGCTGGCACAACTTTGGATGAACTCAAACATGTAACACAAGCCGTTAGATTCTTGGTATATCTTCATTAGCTTCAACTTAATTACTCTTTTTCTTTGTAATTATACCTTAATTATTTCGATGTGGGAAGGTACTATTAAGCTTGTTGCGTTCATGAAAATATTATTCAAGACATATGAACTTTTCCTTTTCCATTGCTTAAGAGATTAGCAAGAAATCATTAAAAAACAAAAATAACTTTAAATGCCTGTTTTTGTATTGTAAAATAAGATTCCAAATTCTCAACACCGATTCTATTTTTTAATTGGAGCTCGACTATTACTTCTCCAGGTTGTAGAGAAAAAGGATGAATTATCATATGATGGTCTTACAAATGAGCTATGCCCTGTAAGTTTCATTTCTTCTTTTTTCTTTTTTTCCTCCCTCTCTTAATGTGATGAGTTACAACATTTGAAAGATAAATCTATCTATGAATGGCATGTCTTAAAGCAAAACCTTAACATGTGAACAACTAATCTTTACATACACAACTATAATTAATTCATGAGATGAAGCTAATAAAGAACTGTTACTTAAACTTTTGTCTAAATCTTCTTTATAAACAAAAATTTGATTTTATTTCTTACATTTCTTATGTTGGACCAAAAAAAAGAAATCTCTTTAGTCTACTTGCTGCTTGAAAGATAAATCAATGAATTTTTATAGTATATTTACACAAGTAAACCTAACTGTGAAATCAAATATGTGTAGCTGTATCAAATATATATGTATTATCCTTACAGAATGCAATATTTATCTGACTCTAACGTTTGCTTGTATATGGTAATTAATTCCAGGTCCTTAGTTCTCACCAGCTTTACAGAATATGTACACTTTACTGGGATGGAAATGAAAATGACAGTAGCCAAAGTGTATCATCTGAAGTAAGTTGAGAAAGAGTATATATATATATATATATATATATATAAAGGATACTTTCTTTTCTTAGCATTTACTCTATCATCTATATTAACTTTCTTGTGTAGGTCATCTCTAGTTTGAAGCTGCTAATGACAGATGGTGTAGAAGATGATAGTAAATCCTACATGTTAGAAGACAATTCATGGTAAACTTAAAATTTTTATTGATATAAGGCTTAAATATACATGCATCAAATCTTGAAGAAATTATAATTTAATTTTAACTAAAAACTAAATTTGTTTAACCTTTGGTATTTTGTCATCAATTTACAGTATCCCTATTATTGTTGAGGAGATTTCTAGCTCCCTCAAAGATAAGACTACTTCAAAAGTAAAGCCTCCTGAAGAACTTCTTGAGAATGCAGGCTTCCAATTTTTACATGACTATTCTTAATGCTCTTGCAAGGTGGCTTCATTTCCTATATATTACTATAGGTTCAAAATATTAAACACCATGCATGCTGTAAATTCACCCACTTTACCCCCCCTCTTGCTATTATTAAGTGCCATCCATGTTGTACTGGTTCTTATAGCTAAAAGGTAGAATAGGCCTCAGAGTTCCTGTTAATTAACATTTTATTTTGATCTATATTTCATTAGATTATATGGATGTTCACTTGGGAACAAACTTTTGTATAAGGTAAGAAAAGTAACATTTGTAAATTATAGGAGTTGATCCAATGATCCCATAGATTATTATTGTTCTGCCTTAATAAAAATATGATTTGTAGAAAGTACTTATACTATAGTAAATTTGGCCATTATTTTGTGAGATCATCCTTTGTAATATTATCACAGCATGAAATATGAGGTAAATATACAGATAGGTGGATCTATGCTTCAATTACATTGTGAAATTTACCCTCCGGAGCAATTGCCCGACAAATTCATGATATCAGTTTTGATGCAACTAAGAAATTCAAGGAAAAATAAGAAAAATATTGAAAAGCTTGTGTTTCACCTCTCATATCTGGAGGGTGGTATAAGAGTTGCAACAAAGTTGCCACTAATTTTTATATGAAAAAAATCAGAAATAAAGAAATTTAAATTACTAAAATCATGTCTTTTAAAAAGTTCAGGTTAGGAATTTAATTATGTCAAAAGAATAATGGAAACTTAAGTCCACGGAACCCATAGGCCATAGCACATTCATCAACTTAAACAACAATGATCTTATCTTACAGTAATTTATGTAAATTATATCCATAAAAAAATTATGTTAATCATATATAATTTAAATATTTATTTTACCCCCCTAAAGTCTCAAAAGATGTTTATAAAATCAAAAGAAAATTATTCACATAAAGAAGAAAATAAAGAAAGAAAGAAAGAAAACTAATAGTATACAAATATATTTTTATGGAAAAGTTCTTATCCAATCTTAATTTAAATTTAAAAGTTCATGTTGTATCTTGTATATGTTAAACGTTAAAGACCTCATTGTTTTCTTGTGATTCATGCATTACTTTAATGAAAGTGCTGTACTCGTGTAGATGTTTGTTTACATTTTAAGGGTTCATTTGAATGAGATTTTTTCATAGGCTTGTTAAGGAAACAAGGGGAAACAAAACCCCTACAGTATCCCATTTTTATTTTGGATTGTGACACCATGAATCTATACATAAAAAATAAAAAATATAAAAGAAAAATATAAAGGCAAATGCAACTATGCAAGGGTAAGGAATGCTTTCCTTTCATCCCCTGACCCTGCATTGCATTGCATTCTCACTGTTACAATAAACAACACATTGATGTAATTTCTTGTGGCATATTGGTTTTCCTTTTCTTCTCCTTCACTGATAAGTTGCAGCAGCTAATGATTCCATAACCTCACAAAATGGGATCAAAATTGTTTATGATAAATTGATGTAATTCAGTCAAGTGCAGCTTTATTTCTTCGAGGCTTCGGTAGAACCTGTAAATCTGGTTTCAAGGTCCACACTGAGGGTGGCCAAATGGATGAGGTGCAACTGTTATCTTGATCTTGAAAGCAAGGTGTGCTGTATGATTTTCGCACCCCAGATGATAATGGTGATGACCATTCAGAAGCATCCCCTGTTTTCATTATACCACTTGATTCAGAATCACTTGTTAATGCACTTCTGCTACCCACTTTCTGCCTCAGAGCCAAGCGCTTTCCTGTTCTCGACGGAGGACCAATAGAAGCGCTGCTGCTATCCTCCTTCAACAGCAATTCCGGTATCCTACTAAAGTCAGCTTCAGATTTCTGGCGCCTCCGGATAAGTTTATCATTCCATTTCTCCAACTCCCCTTCTTGCCTCACTTGTGCAGCCTCTTCAACATGCCCCTTTTCCATGACCTCTGCCAAGATTATATCCACCAAACTTCTGGATTTGCGGTGTTGGTGCAGAGGTCGGTTAGGCGAGTGGGAATTGTCTTCGGAGGAATTAGTGGCCGGTTTAAGTCCATAGAAACCTTGTAAGGAGCTCATTGCTTGCGAGACCTTGGGCTCGGAAGGCTTGCCTTTCAAGGAATGGAATGATTCAAACAGCTCAAGGTGGCCAGCATCAGTGCAAGGGGGGTTGGAGTTACCTTGTCTGAAGAAGGTTAAAACATTCAAGGCCATCAATGGCTCAAAGTAATCAATAATCATGCATGATCAGAATTAAATTTATATGAACCATTACTTTACTCAAAATCTGACATTGAATTGAATTTGTTGAAGAAATGATAAGGTTTATGTTCCATGCAAGAAAGAAAACCTATTTGATCTGTTCCATGTTCCAATAAGAAAAAACATACCCTGGAGAGGTTGCATCATAAGATAAACAAGGAGATGGAGGGTGCCTTCCAGGCAGTGGAATGTTGATGGTTTTAAGTGCGAATATTTGACGATCCGTGACAAGCCCATTCATCTTTCTGATGTCAGCAACCTGCAAAGCAACTTTGAGCTTCAGCATCACCATTCCCATTCATCATGATACAAAAAAATGAATGCAGCCAGCCAGTGTCAAACTTGGAGACAGGGTGCTCAATGCATGCTGATGCACCAATCGCTTGGGGGCTAACCTCCCGATCACTATCAAAATAGAACGAAACTTTTTGATCCTCATTGCTCTGCTCTTTCCCTGTTCCGTTTTCCATCTCTTTAATCCTATCCAACATTCAACAACCATCCAAACGCATTTCAGATTTCCTTTGTTTGTTTTGCTTCGATAATTGAATTTAATTTATTCAGATTCGTATTCCCCAGAAATCAATTTGGATTGCGATTGGGATTGGGATTATTAGAGGGGGGAAAATTATAGATCGAACAAAACACGAGGGGGAATTGGGAATTCTTTGGAGAATGAGGGATCATCCCTTTCGTGAATCGAATCGCGTTGTGGAGGTTTTCTGGGTGGCTTTTTGTGTTTCCTGAATACCGGTCAGCGTTTTGTTCCACTTTCTCGGGAAAAACAAATGAAACTGGAAGGAAGCTGTAATTGCTGCTTCTTCTTTCTTTCTTTTTCTCTTTTTTTCCCGCATCCAAAAATATATTTTCCCGCATTATAAGTTATTATTTTTCGCGCATTTTACATAAGTTACAATGAACATATTGTTAGACACTTCAGTTCAATGTACACGTAATTATTATTATTATTATTATTATTATTATTATTATTATTATTATTATTATTATTAAATCATTTTTAGCTTTTAACCTAAGGGTTTTTTTTTTATTTTAATCTACACTTTTTAAGTTAGATTTTTTTCTTTAAGTAGAATATTTTAAGTTTATTACTTTTAATTAGTTTAGTTTCATTCATAGGAATGTATATACTATAATTATAATAATATATCTGGGGTATTCACTCTTGTAGTTTAGTAGGGTGCTATAAATTAAATTTGTTAGTTGAAAAGGTTGTTACGGTAATCTAAAAATAGATAGTTGAGAGAATCAAAATTTTGCTGGTATAAATTGTAGCCTTTTAGATATTCTGTAGGTTTTAAAATTAGGATTTACGTTAATTTGCTATACATTTATTTAGGATTAAGTACGGTTTTTGTTCTAAGGTATGGGTTGAAAATTTTTTTTGTCTTCGACCTTTTTTTTCGCTATAAAATAGTCCAAAAGATTTTAGTTTGTTTTACCTTTTTCTTTTTTTTTTTTTTTGCAAAATACAAAAACAGAAATAGAAATAGGCAGAAGCAGAAGCAGAAGCAAAAGCAGAATGCAGTAAAACAACAACAACAATAAAACAACACCTAGAAGAACAACACCAACAATAATAATGGATAATGAAATATGAAGGTTGTGGTAGGCTTAGAGAAGGGGGGTTGAATCTATGTCTTCCTTTTCAGTTGCTGTTTCTGACCTTTTTAATCAAAGTTACAAATCTGATTCTGTTTGAACTCAGCAGCGGAAATTTATGAGACAATTTATTTTTGTCTCATGAAAAACAGAAAACAGAACATGACAGAGAAGAAAAAGCTAACACCAGCATATATCCTGGTTCGGTTGCCTTGTGCTATGCAACCTACATCCAGTCTCCTCCACAAATGTGGAAGAATTTCACTATAGTTAACAGTTTTACATACACCAATTTCACACTCAAGTTCTACTCTAACTTGACATTGGCTATGCTAACATCTAACTATTTTCTCTTAGTGCTAACCCAACTAAGAAAGGGATACCAAACAGGAATAAGATACAAGACACTTGACCACCTTAAAGAAATCTGAAAATAACTCTAGGCTTTTCTCCCAAGTATCTCTCAGCCTTTTTCCACTCATGGCTTTTTCTCAAGATTTCTCACAATGCCTTTTCTCTCAGAAATTACAGAAAGATAAGCTTTAGAAAAGTACATTACAATCAGAACAACATGAAGGAGATTGACTTCATCAACAGCCTCTAAGCTATGTGAAAAACCAGCTTTGCAAACCTCTGAATTTGTTCTTCAGTGTTGGCAGAATGCTTCTTTGATAGAGAGCATTGTCCAAGTAGAGGAACTTCACAGGGAATACTTTACAGAACTCAACTTTCAAACTCTGGTTTTTCTCCTTACCTTGAATGAACAACAAGCTCCTCTTTTATCTTCATGCATGTTTCTTGGTTCTTCCTCCAAGGTCAACATCTTGAGCCTTGAGCTTCACCAACCCACCAGCTTCACCTTTTTCTTCTCAATCATCAAAGTAGCACCTTTCCTTCTGACTTCTCTAATTTGACCGAAGCCATAAAAGAGTAACTGAAATTGTTTTTCAAAGGTCAACCGAATCTGAACCTTTGAATCCCAACTTGGTCCCCAAGTTTTGATTAAGATCGTAGATACACAGCAGAATGGCAGAGAGCAACTTCCCTTCAAAGCCATTTTCGGATAGAGCAGAGAGTAGGGAAGAAAGGATGAATATCTTGCATGCAAGATGATATGGTTTACCTTTCTTAAGCTTGATTTAGCTTCTGTGTTACAGGCTTCAACACTCTCTCTCTTGCTTCTTTGGTTAAAGGCTTATGGAAAGTTTTTCTTTTTTCTTCTTCTTCTTTTCTGATGCTATGATTTGACTTGATGAAAGAAGTGTACGTTTCTGTGGGTGAGAGCAAGCGAGAGGAAAGAGAGCTTCTATTTTGTATGATAGGCTTTGTGGGATGGATACGGGCTTGCATCCGGTTTTCATTCAGCCACCCGTTTGGCCCATTGGATCCTTTGGCTTTGATTCTCTTGGGCTGTGCTTGATTACTTATCCATCAGCCTTGCTATACCATTTGGGCTGCTTGAGATTTTGTTGGCCTGCAATATGAAAAAATACAATGTGTACTTATAAATTTAACTACTCTAATTATTTATTTGCCAAAAATAATGTTTGTCATCACTAATTATTTTAGTTAATTTCTTAACTCAACAATCTCCCCCTTGATGACAAACATGATTTAAGCAATAATCAAAAGGAAATAAGTTTGAGTTAGGTTTAGAAAACTCCCTTTGATTTTATGTTGCTCCCCCTTTCTTTTTGAAGATTAGCTCCCCCTGGATTCATGCTTTCCTCTTTGTTCCTGTTAATGCATTGTACTTAGAGAAAGCACAATAAAGAGCTATACACATTTATTTTGTCTAACAGATATCAACTGAGCAACATCACATAATCAGCCCAACATTAATTATATGTTAGCAGCAAAAGGATTCATCATGTGAGATCAAATTTTAGTGCAGCAATTTGACAAAAATTCGAATGAACTACTAGTAGCTGCATTAACATCAAAAAATACCAAATACTATCCAAATACTATCCTTACTCCCCCTTTTGTCATCAAGGGTGGACAACTCAAATGATCAACAAAAAACATCAATTCAAACCCTGCAAGGAAAGGTTAGACAGTAGTTGAAAAAATCTAACTAAACCAACAAAAGTGCAGCAGTATTTAAAGTTATTACAGTCATCCAAAAAGTTCAACAGATGCAAAATAAATAAAATTCATGAGACAAAATGAGAGCAGCAGCAGCATTCTTCATGAGACAAATCTTAGGCATCAGAACCATCTCCTTCCGAGGCAGCATCCTCTTCAACATCAGTGGCAATGTCTTCATCATTGTTAAGGTTATCAATGAAGGTCATGAGCACAGCCACCCTATCCCGAGATTTCTTCAGAAAGTTCTCATGCTTGCTAGCTAACTTCCTTTGTTCCTTGCTCATGGCAATCATGTGATTGGATTGAGATACAAACTCTTGAGCTACATCCTTGACCACATTCAGCAGAGTGGATTTCTTCCCAGTGGAAATGGGGTACCCTCGGTGGAAGGAGCAGGAGAATCCTCAGGGACATAGTCCTCTCATCATCTAGGACGACTCTTTCAGATCTAGTAGGTCCTTTGTTCTGTTTCACTGAACCACCCCCCTTTAGGTATGAATGTCTATTTTCATATTTCTCATTGGTCAAGTCAACACCAAAATGCTCAAATATGCAAGTTAGAAACATGCCATAAGGAAGTGCTTTATCTTTTGTACTTCGAACAGAATCAAACATGTATCTAGCCATCAAGTATGCAAAAGAGATTTCTGTTTTTGTAATGAGGGTATATAAAACAAGTGTGTCAGTGTAAGAAACCTTTTGATATGAACCACTTTGAGGAATCAAAATGTGGTTGACAATGCGGTGTAATTGAGCACGTTCATATCCTAGGGCTTTGTGTGGGTGTGATGCCATCAATTAAAAACATGTTCACAAATGTGAGCCAATGCATCAAGATAAGAAATTCCAACACCTTCATCCCACTTAACCGAAGTGTAAGCACAAGGCCCAACATCAGTATACTTCAATGCATCACTGACAGTTTCATTATTTAAAAAAATGTCTCTGCCCTTAACATAAGAATGCACACTTCCTTCATGATAAGTCATGTTCGCATAAAATTCTTTGACCAACTGAGGATATACAGGTTTTTTGATGTCAAAAAGGTGATTCCAGTCTAAAAATTCCAAGTTTGCAACAAAAGGAAAACCTTTCTTTTTCAAATCAGGTAAATCAGCCAGAAAAGATGGACATAGTACGATACTGAATAACTCCCTCAGAAATCGTGGTTCATGGCAGATTTGAACCGATGGGGGTTAAAGTCAGAGTGAGATGTCATATAGTGTGATTTGTGAGCAAAAGGATCAACTTCTGGTTCTCTAACAGATGAGAGAGGAACTCGAGCTTTACCTCTTTGAGAACGTGAAGGAACAGACCTAGATTTTGGTTGTGTGGACTCAGGTGGAGGTTCTGGTGCTGCAGGTCGCTTCCCTTTGGATGAACTCGGTTTCGATGAACCTGTCTTGGATGGTGTGACTTTTGGTGGTGGCGTTGGCTTGGCAGAAGCAGGAAACCTTGGAGTATTTTTTGTTCGAGCCATGGGGTCACAACGAGGAGGAGAGGTTGGAGGTGAAGGAGAGGGCGTAAAGGTTCGGTCTTGAGAGCGAGTGGAAGGCTTTGTGGGTAGTTTGTATATCTTCTCACGAGGAGCCCTTTTTGCAATAACTTTCTTCCTCATTTTGGTTAAAAATGATGTCTTTGATGAAGGAGAGATAGTGGTGTGAGAGGGAAGAAACCGAAGGGTTGAGGAGAAGTTATGGTGGGAATAGAGGGAGTGTTGGTAACCGTACCCAAAAGCAAATTTCCAAAACCATGCAACTGCATCACCATTTGAAAAGACTTGACACGACATGACCTCATAAAAGAAAGATTTTATTTGTTTTTTTTTTTTAAATTTGAAAACAACAAAAATAACCTGAAACCTTTTTCGGCCAAAATTAAATTTTCTTGAAAACCTTTTGGGCCACAAAACATTTAGTGAAAGCCTTTTATGAAACACAAAAGAAAAAACAAACAAGATTGTAACATTCACATTTGGGCCTTGAGGTGGTATGAAATCAATGAAATACACTTGAACTACTTTTGATCTGAGTAATGAGGTTGGCCCAGATTGAGATTTACTTGAAACAAGCCCAGATTACACGGACTAGAAGGAAACGTTCATCACCTGCCCAGAATTGTCTCATGCCTGTTTATGAGACAAAAAGCTCCAGCAAATACATCAGTGTTTTTCAAACAAGGAATCATAACTCAAAATTCCTAGACAAGTCCTAAGCATGCAAAATCTATCCTCAGCCAATGGTTTGTAAAAATATCTGCTAATTGCTCTTCTGATTTAACAAATTGAATGCAAATATCCCCCTTTTGGACATGTTCTCTTATGAGTGAAATTTCACTTCAATATGCTTAGTCCTAGAGTGCAAAACTGGATTTTTAGAAATATTGATGGCACTCATATTATCACACATTAAGGGAATATTTTCAGCATTTAACTTGTAATCAGCAAGCTGTGTTTTAACCATAAAAGCTGAGAACAACAAGAAGAAGCAGCTATATACTCAGCCTCTGCAGTGGAAAGGGCCACTGTCGGTTGCTTCTTACTTGACCAAACATTTAAGGACTTCCCAAGGAAGCAACATAAACCAGAAGTGCTCCTTCTATCAATTCTATCACCAGCAAAATCTGCATCACAATACCCAACTACAGAAAAATCATCAATCTTAGGATACCAAAGACCAAAATTGGATGTGCCATGAACATATCTGATGATCCTTTTAACTGCAGAAAGATGTGACTCTTTTGGTTTGGATTGGAACCTAGAACACAATCCAACACTTTGCACAATGTCGGGTCTAGAGGAAGTTAAGTACATAAGAGATCCAATCATTCCTCTATACCTAGTCTCATCAACATCTTTCTCAGTTTCTCCCTTATCTAATTTGGAATTTGGATGCATGGGAGTTCCCATGGGTTTGGCATTTTCCATACCAAATTTCTTAACTAATTCCTTGGCATACTTCTCTTGATGAATGAAAATGCCCTTTTCAGTTTGTGTAATTTGCAGCCCAAGAAAAAAATTAAGTTCACCCATCATACTCATGTCAAATTCACTTGTCATGAGCTTTCCAAATTCAGTACAAAGGGATTCATTTGCTGATCCAAAAATAATGTCATCAACATATATTTGGACTAAAATAAAAGAATCATTAGAATTCTTGATAAATAGAGTTGTATCAGTGGTGCCTCTTTGAAAACCATTTTTCAAAAGAAAAGAGCTAAGTCTCTCATACTAAGCTCTAGGAGCTTGTCTTAAACCATAGAGAGCTTTAGACAATTTAAAAACATGATTAGAATGCTCTTTATTTTCAAAACCCGGAGGCTGCTCCACATATACTTCTCTATCTATCACACCATTTAAAAATGCACATTTCACATCCATTTGGTATAATTTAAAACCACAAAATGCAGCATAAGCTAAGAGAAGTCTTATGGCTTCCATTCGGGCAACAGGGGCAAAGGATTCATCAAAGTCGATTCCTTCTTCTTGGTCATATCCTTGTGCCACTAGCCTGCTTTGTTCCTTGCAATGCTACCATCTTCTCCAACTTGTTCCGGAATATCCACTTGGTGCCGGTCACTTTCTTTCCACTTGGCCTTGGAACCAACGTCCACACTTGGTTCTTTTCAAACTCAAGAAGCTCATCCTCCATAGCCTTAATCCAAGATGGGTCACTTAGGGCTTCCTTGACGTTTTGAGGCTCCATTTGAGAAAGAAGGGCAATGTTTGAACCTTCATTTGCCTTTCTAGTGGAAGACCTAGTTTGCACTCCATGAGAGACGTCCCCAATTACAAATTCTTCAGGATAATTCTTCAAGAATCTCCATTCACGAGGTCTGGTGGACTTGGAGGCAGATTCGGTCACCAATGGAATCTGTGTGCTGCTGTCTGCAGAGTTTCCTTCAGATTCATGAGACAAAATGGAATTGTCTCTTGAATTTTCAGCATTTGCTGATTCTGGTTCAGCTTGTTCAGAATTTTCTTTTCCATGATTCTGAGCAGCTTCATCATCCTTTTGAGCTTGATTTCCTGCATCACCATCTTCCAAAATGCTTTGCACCAAGTTAGTATCACAAAATGTAACATGTATGGACTCTTCAATAATTCTAGCATCTTGATGATAAACCCTATAAGCTTTACTAGTTGTGGAATATCCTACAAACAAGCACTCATAAGCCTTTGGATCAAATTTTCCCAGATTTTCTTTGTTGTTCAAAACAAAACATTTGCATCCAAAGATGTGCAAGTAATCTAAGTTTGGTGGGTAGCCTTTCCAAAGTTCATAAGGGGTTTTCTTCAAAAATTTCCTTATGATTGTTCTATTCAAAATGTGGCAAGCTGTGTTAACCGCTTCAGCCCAAAGGAATTTTGGAACATTACTCTCACAAAGCATAGCTCTTGTCATCTCTTGTATGCTTCTATTTCTTCTTTCAACAACACCATTTTGTTGTGGTGTTCTAGGACAAGAGAAGTTGTGAGATATTCCATATTCCTCACAAAAGGATTCAAACAAATTATTTTCAAATTCAGTTCCATGATCGCTTCTTATAGAAGAGATTTTCAAATCCTTTTCATTTTGAATTTTCTTGCAAAAAGGTTCAAAGGCCGAAAAGGCTTCATTTTTGTGTGCAAGAAATAAAACCCAACCAAACCTAGTATAGTCATCCACAATTACTAAACCATAATGTTTACCACCTAGGCTTTGAGTTCTAGTTGGACCAAATAAATCAATGTGTAGCAACTCAAGTGGTCTTTTAGTAGAGATGTCTTCCTTTGGTTTAAAAGAACTTTTTGTTTGTTTTCCCATTTGGCAAGCATCACAAGTGATGTCTTTGTCAAACTTTATCAAGGGAAGACCTCTTACTAATTCTTTCTTTACAAGTTTGTTTATTTGAAACATACTTGCATGGCCCAATCTCTTGTGCCATAACCACTTTTCAGAATCTTTAGAGTGGAGACAGGCTACATTTTGATCTTTTAGTTCATCAAGAGTGAGTCCATACATATTATTGAAACGCTTGGCAACAAACATTACTTCATTTGTCTTTTCATTTATAACACAGCATTCAAGCCTTTTGAAAACAACTAAATATCCTAAATCACACAGCTGACTTATGCTCAAAAGATTGTGTTTTAAACCACATACCAAAAGCACATCATCAATGAAAGTAGATTGCTCATTACCTACTTTTCCAACAGCAATGATTTTACCTTTACCATCATCTCCAAAGGTCACAAAACCTCCATCATACTTATTCAGTTTGATAAAGTAAGCTAACATTCCAGTCATGTGCCTTGAACATCCACTATCCATGTACCACATGTCCTTTTTGTTCTTGGATGCTAAGCAAATCTGCATGAAGAGTTTCAAGCAGCTTTAGGTATCCAAACTAGTTTGGATCCTTTGAAGTTAATCCATCTTGGTTGCCCAAGAGCATTGAAATCACAAACAACATTGTAAACTTTGTTTCCTACAACTCTCTTTTCAATGAAGCATTGTGCATATGAGTGACCAAATTTCTTGCAATTAACACAATGATTTTCTGATGTGTGCCGCTGAAATTGAGATGAGTTATGTTGCTTGAAATGATTAAAGCTTTGAAATTTTCTGGTTTTTGGAGGAGATGCATTTCTTTTAACAAACTGATTTTTATTAAAGTTATTCCTTTTTGCAAAAGTATTTTCACCAGAATATTTTTGAACATTATTGCCTTTCGAATATGAGGTTTTGTTATAAAATGGTGGTTTCTTGAAAACAACCTCATTTTCGAAACATAACCCAAACCTGGTCGGTTTGAACTCGGACCAGTTCTTGGTGAAATTTCAGTTTCATTTGTGTATTCTTCATCAGATTTTTTTTCACATGTGAAAACATATCCAATACCTGATTTATTTGGTATGGATTTAGTGTTTGATGAAGAGGCCACAAATTTTATAGAGGAAGTGTTGGAAACAGCATCTTCCTTGGCTATGTAGCCTAAACCAGATTTTTCAAACAATGGTCTTTGACTTGCAAGTAATTTATCCAAGTTACTAGAACCTTGTGCAAATTTGCCAAGTCACCATTTAGTCTTTTAATCATATCTTTTAATCTTTCATTTTCAGCAATTAACTCATGAGAAGGATCCACAATGTGCTTTCCTTTTAATCTTTCAAGTTCAGATTTTAAAAATCTGTTTTCTTCAATGATGTCCAAAGCACATTCAGTTTCCTTTACTTTTTCTTTTAAAAATTCATTTTCAGCTCTTAACACATCTCTTTCAGATCTGCAACCATTGTATTTATCAAGCAGTTTTGAGGTATTTAAAGTGAGATCATCAATAATAACATGCAAGTCCTCAATGGTCAAATCATAATAATTTACCTCATCAAGATTGTTGTTTCCAGCCATGAAACAATCTTTGTCATCTCCTTCAGATTCTTCTTCTTCATTTGAGTCATTCTCAAGATCCTCCCAAGCTGCCATGAGTACTCTCTTCCTTTCCTTCTTTCCTTTGTCCTCCCTTTGAGCTTTGGACAGTTTGACTTGAAATGTCCAGCCTCCTTGCAATGATGACATGTCACCTTGCTCAAGTCTATCTTGTGCTCCTTTGAACTCGAGCCCTTGTATTTGCCTTTGCTCTTCAACATCCTTCTAAATCTCCTAGCAAAAAACAAAAGTTCGTCATCTGAAATACCATCACTTAACTCACTCTCTTTCGGTTCTATTTGTGACTTAAGAGCTATTCCCTTTTTCTTTGAGTCTGTGTTTGTGTGTGTGGCTTCATAGGCAAGGAGTTTTCCTCTCAGCTCATCATAGGTTATTGGACTTATGTTGTTACTTTCGGTTAGGACAGTGGCAGTGTTTTCCCACTCTTTTGTGAGGCTTCTAAGGAGTTTTCTCACCAAGGTTTGTTCTGCGTAGTTTGTACCCATAGCATCAAGGTTGTTGATTATGATTGAGAATCTCTCAAATGCTTCATCAATGCTTTCTCCATCCTTCATGCTGAACATCTCATACTCTTTTCGCAGCATATCAATCCTCGTTTCTTTGACTTGTTTGGTGCCTTCATGTGTAACCTGGAGTTTTTCCCAGATTTCTTTGGCTGTCTTGCATCTAGACACCTTCCGGTACTCTTCAAAGCTGATAGCACAGTGAAGAAGGTTGATCGCTTTCGCGTTCAGCTCTATCTTCTTCTTATCATCTTCATTCCATTCAGCTTCTTCTTTTGGAGTCACCACTCCATCAGCACTTGTTTTTGTTGGGATCTTTGGACCGCTCACAACGATCTTCCATAGGTTGTAGTCAATGGATTGGATGAAGATCCTTATCCTTTCTTTCCAGTAGGAATAGTTCTTCCCGTTGAAGAAAGGTGGTCGGTTGTTTGACTGACCTTCAGTGAGGGTGTAGGCAACTGTGGTTGTGCCCAAGTTGTTCGCCATTGGATCTTTGCTCCAAGCGGTTAAGCTTGATTCTTGAAACCTTAGCTCTTGATACCAATTGAAGGTTGTGGTAGGCTTAGAGAAGGGGGGTTGAATCTATGCCTTCCTTTTCAGTTGCTGTTTCTGACCTTTTTAATCAAAGTTACAAATCTGATTCTGTTTGAACTCAGCAGCGGAAATTTATGAGACAATTTATTTTTGTCTCATGAAAAACAGAAAACAGAACATGACAGAGAAGAAAAAGCTAACACCAGCATATATCCTGGTTCGGTTGCCTTGTGCTATGCAACCTACATCCAGTCTCCTCCACAAATGTGGAAGAATTTCACTATAGTTAACAGTTTTACATACACCAATTTCACACTCAAGTTCTACTCTAACTTGACATTGGCTATGCTAACATCTAACTATTTTCTCTTAGTGCTAACCCAACTAAGAAAGGGATACCAAACAGGAATAAGATACAAGACACTTGACCACCTTAAAGAAATCTGAAAATAACTCTAGGCTTTTCTCCCAAGTGTATCTCTCAGCCTTTTTCCACTCATGGCTTTTTCTCAAGATTTCTCACAATGCCTTTTCTCTCAAGAAATTACAGAAAGATAAGCTTTAGAAAAGTACATTACAATCAGAACAACATGAAGGAGATTGACTTCATCAACAGCCTCTAAGCTATGTGAAAAACCAGCTTTGCAAACCTCTGAATTTGTTCTTCAGTGTTGGCAGAATGCTTCTTTGATAGAGAGCATTGTCCAAGTAGAGGAACTTCACAGGGAATACTTTACAGAACTCAACTTTTCAAACTCTGGTTTTCTCTCCTTACCTTGAATGAACAACAAGCTCCTCTTTTATCTTCATGCATGTTTCTTGGTTCTTCCTCCAAGGTCAACATCTTGAGCCTTGAGCTTCACCAACCCACCAGCTTCACCTTTTTCTTCTCAATCATCAAAGTAGCACCTTTTCCTTCTGACTTCTCTAATTTGACCGAAAGCCATAAAAGAGTAACTGAAATTGTTTTTCAAAGGTCAACCGAATCTGAACCTTTGAATCCCAACTTGGTCCCCAAGTTTTAATTAAGATCGTAGATACACAGCAGAATGGTGCAGAGAGCAACTTTCCCTTCAAAGCCATTTTCGGATAGAGCAGAGAGTAGGGAAGAAAGAATGAATATCTGATGCATGCAAGATGATATGGTTTACCTTTCTTAAGCTTGATTTAGCTTCTGTGTTACAGGCTTCAACACTCTCTCTCTTGCTTCTTTGGTTAAAGGCTTATGGAAGAAGTTTTTCTTTTCTTTCTCTTTCTTACTTTTCTGATGCTATGATTTGACTTGATGAAAGAAGTGTACGTTTCTGTGGTGAGAGCAAGCGAGAGGGAAAGAGAGCTTCTATTTTGTATGATAGGCTTTGTGGGATGGATACGGGCTTGGATCCGGTTTTCATTCAGCCACCCGTTTGGCCCATTGGATCCTTTGGCTTTGATTCTCTTGGGCTGTGCTTGATTACTTATCCATCAGCCTTGCTATACCATTTGGGCTGCTTGAGATTTTGTTGGCCTGCAATATGAAATAAATAATTAGCAATGTGTACTTATAAATTTAACTACTCTAATTATTTATTTTGCCAAAAATAATGTTTGTCATCACTAATTATTTTAGTTAATTTCTTAACTCAACAAAATAAGAGCAACAACAAAAGCAAAACCAGAAGCAGAAGCAAAAATAGAAACAAAAGCCAACATCACCTAGAAGAACAAGACCAACAACAACAATGAATAATGAAATCAGAGCAACAATAAAAGCAAAACCAGAAGCAGAAGCAAAAATAGAAAAATTAAAGAAAAAAGGGTTGTGGCGGTGGTGGGGGAGGAGGAGTTATGGCGGTGAACTGCTAATTGCGAGGGGAGGAGAGTTGTGGTAGTAGTGGCAAATCGCGTGGAAAGGACTGCGGCACGACGCCGCAAATTGCGACGAGAATGGCAATGCGGTAGTGGCAGCGACGTGAATGTGTGCTGAAGAAAAAAGGAGCAGGGATGACGGCGGCATGGAGAATCTCCACTCTCTATCACAGGCGGCGGCGCTACCTTTCCCACCCCGACTCTCTTTCTCCCCGCCCCCCCTCTCATTCTCCCCCTCCGATTCTCTTTCTCTCCCCGATCGCTCCCTTTCTTTCTTTTTTCTTTATTTTATTTTATAATTTTTTTAGTTAGAGATAAAATGATAATAAAAATAAAAAATTTGGTAAAAATGATGATTTTAAAACAAACTGAAATCTTCGAAACTATTTTGTAGCAAAAAAAAAGATCGAAAACGAAATAAATTTTTTGCGTCTACGATAGGGACTAAAATTATACTTAACACCATTTATTTAAGATGAAAACTCACATGCATTTGTTTTCATGTGAAGTTATTAGTCGAAAACCGTTAGATAATCTAACATGTTTAATTAAATTACTATCTAACAATTTTTAACCAACAATTTCACATAAATATAATGAATATAAGTCCATGTGAGTTTCTATCTTTATTTAAAAGCTACCAATTAAATTAGTCCTTTAACTTTTACCCACAAAAACTGGCTTGCATATGATTTTGTTCTTCAAGTGAAGTTGTACCGAATGTGAAGTGAATCATGTTGAGACTTTTCACTTCTTTTTTTACTGGAGAATGTATCTAGTATAGAGATTGGTGCGTTGTGAGTGCAATATGAAATTGAATTGATGAGTTGACGGAAAGCCTCTTCCTTTATGTTTTGAACGTGTGTGCTAGTAATATCAACGAAAGAAAATGTTTTGAATTAGAAATTAGAAAAGAGAACTTCTTTTGTTTTAAAGTGTGTGTCAAATGTATGAAAGAAAAAGTAATGAGGTTATGTTTGTGTATGTTAGTAGATAAGCTTGATTTAAATTTCCAACATCA
Source organism: Arachis stenosperma (assembly GCF_014773155.1). NCBI lineage: Eukaryota > Viridiplantae > Streptophyta > Magnoliopsida > Fabales > Fabaceae > Arachis > Arachis stenosperma. The sequence goes on along the minus strand of NC_080386.1, from coordinate 134,500,047 downwards.
TATCATATAGATTATCTTACTTTATACATTTTCGTCATCTTGATTCACTCCAAAGGTTAGTAAGCTCAGGAAATTATGACAGAGCAAAGATATATAGGTGGCACTTTTCAATAGTTAACAATTTAACATATATATTTACCGTAATGTTAAAGAAACAAAAAAAATGAAAAATAATTCAGTCAGGGGGGGAAACAATTTCTATGTAGACTAAGATTTTCAATTGATTCTTTTTATCCCATTCATGCCTGTAATAACTACTTGTTGTAATAAAAACAATTCATACTTTTAATTAATTTTAGTGTTGCTATCTAGACTCTAAAAAAGTTGACTAACTAGTATATAAGAATTAAAAACTGCAAGTGCACATAATTATTGTTTGTTTAATCACACGTGCTTCTGTAGTGTACAGTCTCAACAGATTTCTAAGGAAGCCATGTGTTCCAGAAGTTAAGTTATTGAATTTTAACACAAGAAGAAGCTCAGCACAACCACCAAAACGGTACAGCACATAGAAGTATAGAACAGACATTAACAATAAAAAAATAAAAAATTTAAAGCACAGTACTTTTATTAAATTTTGGTTAATATTTAACTAATAAAAAAAAAAAATAAATTTTTATTATTAAATAAAATCTCACATTATTAAAAATATTATTGATAATTAATTGATGACTATAAATCATAAAATGTCGAAAGAACTCTCAGAGTGTTTGATTCTTCCACCTTTATCATATCTCTGTCAACGTAAACTATCATTCTGACATTAATTATCATCAACATCATATGGAGTAATAAGAAACAAGATTCTTATCAAAACTCATACAAATTAAACCTATATTTGAAGGGGTGAAATTTTGAATAATTATTTTAATTTGTATTCGAGGACTATCACACTAAAATTAATTTATACAAAAACATTTCTCAAGTCAAAATATTTTATACAAAAATGTTTAATAATGTAATGTGTATGTCTTATTTATCACTTTCAAATAAAAATAATATAAACGAAAATTTTTGGTAAAAAATGATCAGAAAACAGCCAAACTTTACATTTATTAATTGTTGCATTTATTTAAAGGATTAGCATTCGAACCCCGACACTTAATGGAATGGTCCTCACTCCTCATAACTCCACCACCACCTCTTTCTTTCTTTCTGTCTATCTCAAACACACAGATCTGGGTAGAATAACATGGACGCAGTGATGAGTTCCGTACTCCTGTTCCTGTTAACCGTAACCGTCGTCCATCTCGTTGGTCGTTCCCTTTCCACGAAACCATCAAAACACAAGCTTCCACCAGCACCCAAGGGCATCCCCATCTTCGGAAACCTCCTTCAGCTCGGCAATAAGCCACACCAAACTCTCGCCACACTCGCCACCATCCACGGCCCAATCATGCGCCTCCAGCTAGGCCAAGTAACCACCGTCGTCATGTCCTCCGCCGAAACAGCCAAGTCAGCCCTCCAAATCCACGACCAGCACCTTTCGAACCGGAAGATACCAGATGCAATGAAAGGCGCCGGCCACGACGCTTACAGCATCCCGTTTATGCCGGTTTCGCCACGCTGGCGAGACCTGAGAAAGATATGCAACAACTTGATCTTCTCCAACAAGAACCTGGACGCCAGCCAAGAGCTGAGGCAAAGAAAGATAAGACAACTTTTGGCGGACGTTCAAGACAGCAGCTCCAGAGGCCAAGTAGTGGATATTGGTAGGCTCGCTTTCATGACCACAATCAACTTGTTGTCCAACACCTTCTACTCTCAGGACCTTGTTAGGTCGTCCGACGTGGCGGGGGAGTTCAAGCAGCTGGTGACCAACATAATGAAAGAGGTTGGCAGGCCCAACGTGGCGGATTGTTTTCCGCTGCTGAAGGCGGTGGACCCCCTGGGCATAAGGAGGCGGACGGGCAATTACTTTGGGAGGCTGCTGGAAATCTTTAAAGGGTTGGTTCGTGAGAGGTTGCGCCTCCGGAGTGACGGTGGTTACTGTCCCAGGAATGATGTATTGGATCTCATGCTCCACAATGAGAATGCTCAAGACATGTATAAGGACAAGATTGAGCGTCTCTCGCTGGTATGCTATCTTCTAACAGTAGTGCTAGAGACGAGCACATTTTGTGATTAGTATTTTTAATGGTGTGAGATTATATCTAATGGTGTGAAATTACACATTCTTTTTTTAATAGTTAAATGCTGGCTAGATTTTAACAACAGTGCTGGCTCTCGAGTCTTTCTCATGCTCCGATTACCATTTTTCTTTTCAGAGACAGACTTGTAATTGATTGCATTATTGTGCTAGTATAGGACTTGTTTCTGGCTGGAACAGACACAATAACATCTACAGTGGAATGGGCGATGGCAGAGTTACTGCAGAATCCAAAGGTGATGTCAAAGGCGAAGTCAGAAATAGAGGAAATAGTTGGAAAAGGTAAGGTAGTGGAAGAATCAGACATGGCAAGACTGCCGTACTTGCAGGCAGTAATAAAAGAAACACTCCGAAAGCACCCGGCAGTTCCCCTGCTGCTCCCTCGCGAAGCAGAAATGGATGTTGAGATCCAGGGATACACGGTGCCAAAGGGGGCACAAGTTCTTGTTAATGTGTGGGCTATTGGAAGGGATCCAAACGTGTGGGAAAATCCGCATGTGTTCTCGCCTGAGCGCTTCTTAGGATCCCAGATCGACTTCAGAGGCCGCAATTTCGAGCTCACGCCGTTTGGTGCTGGAAGAAGGATATGCCCCGGTTTGCCGTTTGCCATGAGGATGTTGTTCTTGATGTTGGGTTTGTTTATCAACTGCTTTGATTGGAAGCTTGAAGCTGAGGATATGGACATGGATGAAAAGTTTGGTCTTACTTTGGAGAAGGCTCAACCTGTGCGTGTTATTCCCCTCCAATTAGCTGCTTAGTTTGGCAACTCATTTTTTTTTTTTTATAAAATAGTATAGGGAGAGAATAAAAATATTAAATAATGTGAACAATAAATAATTATTCTAATATTATTAAGATTTAGGTGAATAATTTAAAAATATAATGTATTTTTATTTGATTAGTAATTGTTCATGTTATTATGTTATAGCTATTTTCTGTACTAAACTACTAATTAATCTATCAATCATCCTTTTATTTTCTGAGGTTATTCTATTTAACATGAAGCTGGTAAACCAATGACTTGATATATATTTATATATATTGTTCTTGCTGAGTTTGGCCGGTGTATAGCTCGTCCGTCGATGAATGTCTTCAAGCTTTTCGTCAGGATGAGTTATACGTCGGCAAGGAGAGAACAAGGAGGTGGGTACCTGCAAAAAACACTCCGACGCTCAAGTCAGTATATGTTTAATAGGTATATAATAATTCTATGAATATAGAATGTAAGACATGAAATGAAAGTTATCATGTGTTATGTTGTGTTTATAATAATTCTATGAATAATTGAATATAGAATGTATTATTTATAATAATTCTATGAATATAGAATGTATTCTGTTTATAATAATTCTATGAATATAGAATGTATTCTGTATCGAGATTAGATATAGAAGGTTCTTTTTATAGGCATAAAATTGATGAATAGAATTGATATTATGACCGTTTGGTCATTAAGATAGAAATGATGGTCATTAAGTCGGTAATGAAGGTGTCAGTTACAAACAAAAGAATGAATGATAGTTAACACCGAGTTATAACTCATAATGCATAATAAAGACTGAGTTATAAGGTGACGGATCACAGCCCCCAAGCTTTGTCCGCCGATCATATGATCCAGGCTAAGCTTAGAAAATAAAATGAGTTATAACTCGATTAAAAGATGAGTGAATAATGATATGGTGAGCCCCCAAGCTTAGTCGGGTTATTATGTCGGCACTTATTCAAAAAATAATTGAGTGATAAGAGTCATTCAATCAAGATAGTTGTGTGGGGGATACTTTTCCGCTTAAGAACAATTTTAACATTTGATTGTATATGAACTGAAAAGTTCAGAGATAGATATCCATTGACGGAATCGATTGTATGATCCGAGGATATAATGGTTAATTGTCTTGGGAATTTTTCCGACCCACAACAACTTATTGATAAATTTCTCTCTCAAAGCAATTAGTTATTGAATATTTACAATTTATAGTGAAGGTTTGACATGAATAAGATAAATTGAGAAAATGAATAGGTATAAAGTCGCAACATATATTGAATAATATATATTGTAAAAGTAAAATAGTTCAAAGTAAAAAAAAAATATACCTTAAAAGTTGATAATTGTAGAGAAGAAGACGACATATATGAATGCCATACATGCCAAATGTGAATATCTGAATTTTGTTTTGTAGGACATGCTTTAATTTGATAATAAAGCAGTAAGATAACAGTTATTGAATTATACATTTAGTATAATGTTTCTAGCAGTTACAGTATGACGAGGGATATTCTTCGTGCAATAATAATAAATTGCCTGTTTAATTTTTTACATTAAACAAATAGTAACATAAAATTTAATAGCATAAAGTGAATAGTGTAACAATTATATACAATTGATATATAATTAATTTTTGATAGAATCCAATTTTAATATTTAAACTCATAATTACTGTCATTTAATTGTATAAATGAAATCATTAAGCAGTAAGAATATAATACATAAGAAATAAAAATGCAATTGACATAGTTGTTATATGTCATTATTGTATAGAACATATATTGAGTTTTGAATATAACTAATAAATCAGTAAATATTAGTTACTCAAAATATAAATGTAAAAGTATGTTGAATAAAATATATAATTTTACTTGTGTAAATAGAGAACTTTGAAAAAAAAAATAAGCAAATTTGATAAGTGAATTTGTGCTCGGATTGATTGAAAACCGAGTTTGTTTCGAGTTGATTGAAAGCCGAGTTTATTCTCGGATTGGTTCATTAATCGATTATGAGATGTGAAATATTATGATACGTAAAAATGAAGCAATTTGAATGTATAAAGTAAATACTTTATAAAAAGTTACGATAGATTAAAATTTGATAAGAGGTATTAAAATCTTAAATAAGATTGTTGAGATTGGTTCAAAAATTTGAATGTAAATCAAGTTTTATGAACCTAAGGGGAGTGGGGATGATTTTACTCGTCCCCACAGACGGCGCCAATTGTTCTTGCTGAGTTTGGCCGATGTATAGCTCGTTCGTCGATGAATGTCTTCAAGGCAAGGAGAGAACAAGGGGGTGGGTACCTGCAAAAGACACTCCGACGCTCAAGTCAGTAAATGTTTAATAGGTATATAATAATTCTATGAATATAAAATGTAAGACATGAAATGAAAGTTATCATGTGTTATAGTTATAAGGTGACGGATCATATATAAAGCAACTTTATATCATTAACAAAATTATTTATTTCAAAGGATATATTATTGTTTTACTTTACTATTTATCCCTTTTAAATAATAAAATACTAATTAAATAAAAAAATATAAATAACCAACTTTTGCTTAATTAATATTAATCAATTTAATGTTTAAATATATAATTTATGATTTAGAATTAAGAATGTAACACCATTAAATAATCTTCAATGTATATTTTTTGTTTATGATCATGAAGTAAAAAGTGTGACCATATATTTTATGATTATTATTTTTTATTTTAGGTCACGACTTTTCAACTGTAATTTATTTTGGCATTATTATATATCTATGGTCATGATTTTTATCTATGTTGTAGTGCTTGTAATCAAAATAATATATTATAAGACTGCGTTTGAGAGAAAAATCGACAAAAGTAAATTAAGTTTATGTATTATATTTGATATAAAGTGCATCTTATATTTAGTATAAAATATACATAATTGAATTATATCTCAATATTCTATTTGATTCAAAATAAATATGGATATGAAATAATATTTACTAAAATTTTTTTAATTTTAAAGAAAAAAATTTTAAATTTTTAAAAATATTGAAGAGACTAAAATTTTAGCTTTAGACTTAGAATTATGATAGATGATAGGAGTGGTAAAGATGCAGAAACCTCTTGAGAATGATGAAAAGCTAAGGTTGACAATTGATGTCTGCTATTATTCTCTACCATTCTTCTTTATCTCCTTCTTCAAATAAATCCTTTTCAGCACTTGCAAATTAAACTACTATTAGCTAAGCATGATATTGAGGTATGATTGTTGTTAAAGAGGTGTGTGCTCCATCAAACTTATGCATCTCCTTACAAATTACTTGTAGATGTCAACATTTAGTAAAACACAAAATTAACGTAATAGACTTTAATGCATTCAAAATAAATCGTAACATTACCAGTAATTCAAATTTTGGTGTAGTGCCACATGAAGAATCCATGGATAATTATTGGTGAATTATTTGCAACGATAGTGATATTTAAGCTTATCTGACTCTAAAATTCTGTACTCCACATTCCATCGAATATTGTAGTTCTTCACTGCCATTAGAACTACATCACATTTCCTGATCGATCTTATGGCCAACTCGAAATTCCACTCCACCATCCATATTGTAATCCTCCCAGTCATCGACATTCAAAAGATAGTTTGGCTGCATTGTGTTCAAATTCAAAGTGAGATAATGACTAGGAACTTCTGATTATCGAGGAATGGCCAAAGAGGGAGGTAGGAGAAGCTGACCAACACCGCCGGTGGGAGTCTCCAACACATACTCATCAGCGAAAGTTGTATCGCTAGACAACTCGAACCCAGCAACATAAGTTGAATCGCCCTCACTGTCGTACTCGTCGACACTATCATGAGGCTAGGCGTAGTGGATCGGTGTGGTCTCCAATGGGACAACTTCAGAACTCGAAGGAGATGGCCACCACCAACAGCCACGTCACAGACCGCAGCATACAACTCCATCACATGTTATGGCATTAGCTGTGCATGTACGTCAAACATTATCCTCACATGCTGATCCCTATCAATCCAAAATGACTTATTGATAAATCCATCGTTTGGAAACACGTGCAGAAATATATATGCAATCTGCCCAACCTCCTTGGTACATATTCCCTCCATATTACTCAGTATGACCGTCTTTAGCGCATGTAAGTGATGAATAGATTTTTGACGGTTTAGAATTTCACAAATGAATTCTCGTTGCAAGTATAGTTTCTAAACCAACAATAATCCTTTCATACAAAAGATTGTTTGTCACAAGTAACAAACCCCTAAAATTAATAACCGAAGTATTCAAATCTCGGGTCGTTCTCCCTAGGAATTACAATAAAGTGTCTTGTTATTGGTTTAAGTTGTTTTGGGGTTTTGGACAAGAGGCATGAAAGTAAATGGCAATGAAAATAAACTAACAACTATAAAAGGCTCTTGGCAAGGTATGAAAATTAGAAGTCCTATCCTAGTTATCCTTCTCAATTGTGATGAGAATTGTTCATTGCTACCACTTAGTTAACCCTTACTAAATAAAGGAAAGTCAAGTGGATGAATTGACTTGAGCCACAAGTCCTAGCCAACTCCCAAGGAAAGACTAGCTTTAGTGCACTCCAAACCAATTAGCAATCTCTCCAATTACCAATCAACAAAGGAATTAGATAACTCAAGTATCACTAATTACTCTACCTAGGCCAAGAGAAACAAAATCTAACTAATAGCTATAAGAGACATTTCATCAAACACATAAAAGGCAATAAAAGTAAACAACATAAATTGCAAGAATTAAAGAGAGATCTAACTACAAAGGCAAGAGATAAATAATAGAAAAGCAAAGAAGAACAATTATTATGAATTACCTCTTATTGAATTGAAAGAAAATGGGAGAAACAAAAGTAGATCTACAACAAAACACAAGAACAACATAAAGGAAATTACAACAAAAGAATGGAAGAAGAATGAATGTAACAACAAGGAATTGAGAAGATAGAAGTAGAAGAAGATGAATTAAAATCTAGATCTAAGAACTAAACCTAATCCTAATCCTAATCCTAGAGAGAAGTGAGAGCTTCTCTCTCTAGAAACTAACTTCTAGAACTAAACTATGACTAATGGTAACTAACATATATTTCTCTCTTCACTCCTTGGGTTAAATAGCATCAGAAGTGAGTTGGATTGGGCCCACAAGGCTTTAGAATTCGCTGGCCACGTTTTGCTTTAAGTGAACCAGGTGGCAGCAATGGTGCATGTGCGTACTTTGCGCGTGCGCGCCACCATACGTGTAGCAACTATGGCAAATCTTATATCGTTTTGAAGCCCCGGATGTTAGCTTTCTAACACAACTAGAACCGCATCATTTGGACCTCTGTAGCTCAAGTTATGATCGTTTAAGTGCGAAGAGGTCGGCTTGACAGCTTTCCGGTTCTTTCATTTCTTTATGAGTTCTCCAACTTTTCATGCTTCTTTCTTCATTCCCTTGATCCAATCTTTGCCTCCTAAACCTTAAATCACTTAACAAACATATCAAGGCATCTAATGGAATCAAGGAGAATTAGATTTAGCTATTTTAAGACCTAAAAAGCATGTTTTCACTCTTAAGCACAATTAAAGGAGAAGTTATAAAACCATGCTATTTCAATGGATAAATGTGGGTAAAAGGTTATAAAATCCCCTAAAATCAATACAAGATAAACCTTACAAATGGAGTTTATTAGTAAGGTATCAACCTGGTTGGTGCGCAACATGACAGTCTTATTAGACTCGAAAATTACTCCTTCATCACCGTGTTTGACTATTCCATTGGGATAAACCACAACAAAAAGGAATTGATTATTCTCCATATGAACAAAACAGAAATAAGAGGAAGAAAAGATTGATATGTGAATTGTGAGAGAGGGTTGAGGAATGAGCTCTATAAATAGAGTTATTCTCCAGTATATCTTGGGTGTAAAGACACCTAAACCATAATATACATATCACGGGTGCTGAGACCCAAATTACACCATTGACTATATCTCGAATGTTGAGACTCCAATTAAGAAGTTGTATTTATCTCGGGTGCTGAGATCCCTTTTTTAGTTTCCATATATCACGGGTGCTCAGTCTTCGATCTTTATGGTAACACATATCCTAGGTGCACCCAAGATATGTCTCGGCGTCGCCCCCAACAGCTGGGTTTATTACGGGACAGCTCATCATGTTCATATCGATCTATTATGCGCCTTTGCATCTAGCATTGGGTAGACCTCATATAATAACTGTCATACCTCTACCCTATCTTTTATTTCATTTCTTCGGCAATAATAAAAAAAACTTTTTGAATTATGGGGACAAGAAAAAGAATTCAATACGTAAATTTAGCATTCAAAGAATATTCTTTACTAATCTTATTTTTCAGTTATTTAACCCCCCTTGTCTTACCAAGTTCCATATTAGTCAGATTAGTAAACAAATAAAAAAAGAGAGCAAATTACTAAAAGAATGAATAAAAAAGATAATAATATATATATATATGAAGAAATTCGTCCACCCCCAATATATTTTATGGCCTCTCCCATAAAAAAACTTAAGATACCAATTGCTCTATTATATAATTTCTAAGTTTTCATGTAAAAAAAAGTTTGAATTTCAATATCTATATCTTTTTTTATTTTTTTTATTTGCGCACCCAGTCCTTTATAATTCAAAGCCCTCTCTTGTGGCTTTTGTGGAAATATTATCCTTATCCTTGTCTTTGTTTATGTCTTGGATTGGAACAAATTACTAGAATTCTACCTCGTCTACGGATCAATCTACATTTTTCACAAATTTTACGAACAGAGGCCCGTATTTTCATATTTATCATTCCTTCAACTTAATCTCGGATCCATTTTAATGGAAGAAAATAAGGTTTCCTTCAATTTTTAACTTCTATTCTAATCGTACCCCTCAAAATCAATAATATTGAAGTTAAAAAAAAGTCAAATTAAAGAATTTATACTTGCATTTTTTATTTCTCTGTCATAGCACGAGGTCTCAAATGCCGAGACATGCTCAATTTTAATATGACCATCAGCATCCGAGATGTGTACGAGTACATATTTTTATAACAACTCTTCTAGGGAGACAATGAAAAATCTTAACAATGTAAACAATGAGCTTTGAATTTGGTCCAATATAAGAAGAAAAAAAAAAACCCAAACAGTTATTTCAAAAAAGTAACTATTCTTACTCTAATTTATCGAAGGAGTTCAACTAAACACCCTCTTCCCCCCAAACCGTCTGCCACCCCATCCTCATCAATCATTTCACCTCTCCGGCTGTTAGAAGCTCCCTCACTGGCCATTATCGTCCGCCCCATGTAGCCCCCTCCCCATCATCGTCACGGGATCATCATCAAACAACCATTTATGTAGTTATAAAAATAATCATCCGGTTACCTAGTGAAATGACCTTCCAACATTTGTTAATTGTATATACTTAAACTGAATCAAACAAAATAACCATCCAATTAAGAATTAAAATAACCATTTACATACCTAATGAATTGAATATCGAACACATTTGCGGGGTGGAGAGCGTCGACGCTGACGCATGGAAGCATGGGAGGAGATCCAGCGACGAAGCAGCGACGCAACGACAACTTCGGCTAGACGAGGTTGCGAATCTACTCCGTGGGCTTCGAACTCGAATGCGCAGCGGCCAGAGATGGAAGAGGAGGAGGAGTCGAATCGATGAGAGGAAGGGCGGCGTACGAACAGCACAACGGGAGGCGGCGGCCTGTGGTAGAGCCTGCATGGCCGACGTGTTGGTGGGCTGCGTGAGGGACGCAATGTGCACGAAGGGAGTGCCTGCTCGAACGTTTGTGGAGAGCTGCGCGGCATCGGCTGGTGTTTTGGGCGGCGGCGACGGGTGTTTTTGGCGGCTTTAGACCGAAGAGAATGGACGAGAGAAAAGCTCTGCAGAACGAAAATCACGCGCGGAGAAAGGAGGTTACCATATACTTAATTGCACCATTTGCAAATCCTTATTTTTTAAAAATTCAAAATTTAAAATTATTAGAAATTAATTAAATTAATTACCATCTGATTTAATTTCTTTTTTAATTCTATTCTTCATATTGTTCACTAAACTCATCGTCTTTCTATACTTTTTTTTTTGTAAATACCTTATATTTTATATATTTCTGTAATTTATATATTTATTTAATTTAAATAAAAAATCCTAATCATTATTGGTAATAAAAATTGACGGGTAACTTTAAAATAAAACTATAAAATTAGATAATTATATCATTTTTAAATCAAATTAATTCTAAACGCAATAATTTATTTCCAATTTAATTCATTTCAATTGATTTAAAATCAAATAAAATCCATTCGAAAAATATTTTGTTTCTAACAGTTTGCATTGAATTTGGAACAAGTGATGAGATATCTTTCTGCTGATGGCTCATGCGTCTTTCCAAACTAGCTCCCAGAGAGTAGGAAGATTAGTTGATTTGGAGCAATATCTATGTTTATACGAATAGCATTTTTAATGTTTATAAGGCAAGATATCTCTAGTAGAAAAAAATAAAAAACACTTATATTAACCTAAGTAAAGAAAGATTGTGTTCATTTATTATGTATCTTAGACAGACGTGTAATATAATATTTATTGACTATATTTTTGAAAAGATTCGTATATGATGAGTTCAACACGCTTGATGCTGTTTGGCTCCTTCATGATGGGAAGACGGTAGATCATTCACACCCCGAAACCCAACTCTTCTTCCTCCCCTTCAACCACTTCTTCTGTCTCACCACAGAAACAATAACTTGAAAATAAAGAAAAGATCAAAGCAAATTCTCATTACAGTCACATTCGTAATTCAATGCACAATCGAATTCGAAACCCATAGAACCAACCAACCCAGCTCCCTTCCTTTCAAACTCCACCGATTTGATTCTCGCAATGACGTCTTCTGATTCCATCTTTCTAGAAGACTTCGGTCAGACGGTGGACCTCACGCGCCGAATCAGGGAGGTGCTTGTGAACTACCCCGAGGGAACCACCGTCCTCAAGGAGCTAATCCAGAACGCCGACGATGCTGGCGCCACTACCGTCTCCCTTTGCCTCGACTGCCGCTCCCACCGCCGCGACTCACTTCTTTCCGACACCCTCGCCCAGTGGCAGGGCCCCGCCCTCCTCGCCTATAACGATGCCGTTTTCACCGAGGAGGATTTCGTCAGCATCTCCAAGATTGGAGGCAGCAGCAAGCACGGCCAGGCCTGGAAGACCGGCCGCTTCGGGTATACTAACTGCGCCTCTCTTCTCTTCTGCTTCGTTTTGATTCCTTGAGCTGAATTTGTTTGCCTTTAGTGATTTTCTGCTTTTTTTTGTTGTGTTGTGTTGATATCTGTGAAGTTGCTGTAGTTGGAACTTTACTGTACGCAATAATGCATGGCCGAATCTGAGATAATGAGTGTAGTTTTACTTCATGTATCACTGGTGTTCATAGTTTTTGGCTTCATTCTTGTTCTCATGCTGTTTTCCAGGGTTGGATTCAACTCAGTTTACCATTTGACAGATCTTCCTTCCTTTGTGAGTGGCAAATATGTGGTGTTATTTGATCCTCAGGGTGTATATCTTCCAAAAGTTTCGGCGGCAAATCCTGGGAAGCGGATTGACTTCACCAGTTCATCCGTGCTCTCCTTATATGAGGACCAGTTCTTCCCCTATTGTGGTTTTGGGTGTGACATGCAGCGTCCTTTTGCCGGAACTTTGTTCCGTTTTCCTTTGAGGAATGCAGACCAGGCTGCCAGTAGTAAGCTCTCAAGGCAAGCATATACACCCAAAGACATTTCATCCATGTTTGATCAGCTCTTTGAAGAAGGAATATTGACTCTTCTCTTTCTAAAGAGTGTACTGCGCATTGAAATATATGTATGGGATACTGGAGAACCTGAACCCAAGAAAATTCATTCATGTTCTGTTAGTTCAGTGACAAATGACTTAGTGTGGCACCGGCAGGCACTGCTCAGATTATCCAAAGTTTCAAACACCAGTAATGAAGTTGATGCATTCTCATTGAACTTCTTAAGTGAGTCACTAAGAGGAGTTGAAACTGAGAGGCAAACTGAGAGATTTTATGTGGTGCAAACCATGTCCGCAAAATCAAGCAGGATTGGCTCTTTTGCTTCTACTGCATCCAAAGAGTATGACATTCACTTGCTGCCATGGGCATCAATTGCGGCATGCATTTCTGATAATTCACTGAATGTAATTTGCATATCTTATTATCTTTCATTGTTGCTCCTGCTCTCTCTCTCTTCTCTGCACATATGCACATTAGTCATGTTATTTGTTTATTAAGAAAAAAAAGATACAAGTAAGAGGATGTGAGGTCCTCCATACAAGTGAAAAAAAAACAATCAAAATATGTGATATGTATGAAGCATACCTTTCCAAGCTCTATACATGTCTAAGAGGGAAACTCCTCTATAAAGATCATGAGCTTTACACCAAATGGATGCCAAATGTCTACTCCTATTTCTTAAAACTTGCTTGTTAGAAAATATGCATTGCGATACATAATTCAGGTTATTACTCTTAATCTTGTGGGCCTATCTCCACCGTAAAAGTTTAGCTTGGGGGAGTAGGGATGCATGAATTATCTAAAACTAAATCTTGACTATATTCTTAAATCTTCAGCAATGTGGGAATTCACATCCCTTCTCACACATAGGATTGGACATTTGGAGCATAACATTTTTGTAATTGAACAACCATTTGTGTGTTAATGTTATTGATAGTATGGATTTTGATATCATGTCATGAACCATCTCTTCTAACGGTTAATTTGGCAGTTATATGAATAACTTTTATATCTAACAGTCACCATGCTTTTGGATTTTGCTTTTGGTTCTAGCAGCATGCGTAGGATTAGCTTCCATCTGTGTCGTGAATCCGAATACAGTTGAAAGTAGTTCCTCATTTTGCTACCTTTGTTGTTTGTCCAGTGCAGCAATTGATTTTATTGCAGCTTTTTTTTTTCCTTATAGGCATACATGACTGTTTAGTCTAACAATTCCAAGGGGTTTTGTAGAGCAGTGCAAGGGTTGCTGTCACTTTTGGGTCTAAGTAATAGAGGAATACTATAATCTTGAATACATGTTCATTCTCTTAATATTATTGAATTGAATGTTTTTAAAATGTATTTTTCTTCATCTCAATAATGCGCTGATGGTGCTGTTCAAACAAGAGGTGTATGCTTGGTAGAGCAAACGAGATTTGAGCTCTTCCCTAATATTTGAGACATTTCTGTTTTTAGATTTTTGCTCTCTTCCTTACTTTTTGCTTGTAGGATATTGTACCCACTTTATATATTTGAAATTGATGATTTTATATCTTCATATGCCCTCTCATGCAAGAGCCCTTCAGGTTGCAGTGCTTACAATACATAGGTGCACTGTCTTTGTGCTGAAATTCAACTTATTATTTTAAGAAGAATGAGGCTAGCAAGGGTAAATTTGTAGATCACTTAGTCCATTAAAACTTTGATTCTAATTGAGAATGATCTCTTTCAAAAGCTTAAGATGTTGGGTGCCTCGGTAGAGGCAAATGAATGGTTGCTCATGGCCCTTTTTTTAATTTTTTTTCCCCAGTCTTTTCTATTTTTAAGATTCTGTTAAAGAAAATATGAAATAGGAACAACAAAGAAAACAAAATAAAAACAAAAAGTCAAATCTTATCCCTTTTATTGTTTTAGCTTTTTGTTTTCTTTACAAAAGATTAAAAAAATAAAACGCTATAAATGAAAACAGAAACCTTAAAACAAACTGGCCATTATATTCGCAAACTTCTTATATATGGCTAATTCCTTTCCATTGTAGGCTTGTGCTTCACTTTTGGTATTGAAATTGGTATTTTTGTTTGATCTATCCCTTCTGGCTGTTACCTGCTGACTGTTGCTTGACACCCCTATTTTCTGTTGCTGTAACTGAAGTGAATATATCTCTTTCTGATACCTTATGCTAGGAAACTAAACCTTATCTGTTAGACATTTGACACTGCGTAATATAGAACAGAGGTCTTAAACATGGAATTCTAGATCTGAAAAGCATTTCTAGTCTAACTCATATATAGTGTCAGAATAAAAACTAAAATTAAGCCTCTACATGGTTGTGCCACTGTAGCTTGAACAATGTGTTGCATTGGAGAAGTGAAAATTGAAGTCTTGTCTGGGTCTTCAAGGTGGCACTAGGAGGGTCCTGACTAAGCAATCATTCTTCTCTTGCATCTGATTTATGAAATAAAAATTGTTGGCATAAAATGTTCACCAAGTTTTGGTGAAAGATAATTGTGGTGCAATCAAAATCTCCACATGCTTTTTTTGAATGTCTTTTTAAATATACCTCTATGGTCAATGCCTCATATTGCATTATATTTTACAGAAAAATGCTCTCAGAACTGGTCGTGCATTCTGTTTCCTTCCATTGCCTGTTAGAACGGGGCTTAGTGTACATATCAATGGATTCTTTGAAGTCTCATCAAACCGTCGTGGCATTTGGTATGGGGATGACATGGATAGAGGCGGAAGAGTTCGTTCTACCTGGAATAGGCTTCTTCTGGAAGATGTTGTGGCTCCCACTTTTATCCGTATGCTGCTTGGTTTGACAGATTTACTAGGGCCTACAGAAATGTACTATTCTTTATGGCCTACTGGTTCTTTTGACGAACCATGGAGCATTTTGGTTCAACAAATATACAAAAACATTGGCAATGCTCCCGTTATACATTCAGATATTGATGGAGGAAGATGGGTGACACCAAGTGAAGCTTTTCTTCATGATGAAAAATTCACTAAAAGCAAGGACCTAGGTTTGGCTCTGATTCAAATAGGAATGCCAGTTGTGCATTTGCCTAACTCATTGTTTGACATGCTTTTAGAATATAATTCCAGCATGGTGGTTACTCCTAGTACAGTACGCCAATATCTTAGGCAATGTGAAACATTTAACTTGAGCAAACCAGACAAGCTTCTATTGTTGGAATATTGCATAGAGGACTTGGTTGACGATGATGTTGGTAAAGAGATGTGCAACTTGCCCTTACTTCCTTTAGCAAATGGTGATTTTGCCGCATTTTCGGAAGCATCGAAAGGAATTTCTTATCTTGTATGCGATGAATTAGAATATAAATTAATGGAGCCAGTTTCAGGTAGAGTAATTGATAGAGCCATTCCTCCCGATATATTGACCAGACTCTCTGCTATTGCAAAGTCCTCAAAGACCAATATTTCCCTTTGTAGCATTCACCATTTTGCTCAGTTATTCGCTGCATTTATGCCAGCTGACTGGAAATATAAAAGTAAAGTGTTATGGGATCCTAAACTCTGTCAAAAGCCAACATCGTCATGGTTTTTGCTATTTTGGCAGTATCTGGGAAAGCAGAGTAAAAAATTACCATTGTTTAGTGATTGGCCGATTTTACCATCCACATCTGGACATTTGTTAAGACCTTCTGAACAACGGAAAATTATCAGTGGAAGCAATCTGTCTGATACACTGCAGAATATCCTTGTCAAAATTGGATGTGATATATTGAATTCAAGTTATGTAGTTGAATATCTGGATTTATCTAGTTATATATGCAACGGAAGTGCATCGGGTGTTTTGGAATCAATTTCTAATGCAGTTTCAAATAATGACATTGTGCAAGTTTCACTGGATAACCTGATTGCTGAAGAGCGAAATGAGCTCCGCAGGTTTCTTTTAGATCCTAAATGGTATGTTGGACGCTCTGTGGATGAAGTTAGCATAAGGTTTTGCAAGAGGTTACATATATTCGAAGTCTACAACAGAGAGTCTGCTCAAGATTCCCTTTTCTCTGACCTAGAAAATCCTCGTAAGTACTTATCACCATTGGATGTGCCAGAGTTTATTCTGGGTGCAGAGTTCATTGTCAGATCCCCACATATTGAAGAGGATATTCTGTCAAGGTATTTTGGAGTTGCGAGAATGGGGAAAGCACTCTTTTACAAGCAGCACGTGTTTAACAGAATTGGGGAATTGGAAGCTGAGGTCCGTGATAGCATAATGTTATCTGTTCTGCAAAATTTGGCACTTTTATCTCTTGAGGACATATCGATCAGAGACTCTTTGAGAAATTTGGAATTTATCCCAACACTCACCGGTGCTCTTAAGCGTCCCTCAGTCTTGTATGATCCAAGGAATGAAGAACTATATGCATTACTAGAAGACTCTGATAGTTTCCCTTCTGGTGCTTTCCAGGAGTCTGAAACACTTGATATTCTGCGCAGCCTGGGGCTCAGAACTTCTGTCTCTCCAGATACAGTTTTAGAAAGTGCCCGGTGTATAGAGCATTTGATGCATGGGGATCAACAAAAGGCATATTTGAGAGGGAAAGTGCTTTTCTCATACCTAGAAGTTAATGCATTGAAATGGTTTCCTGATCAAGTTGATGATAAACGAGCAGTTAACCGAATGTTGTCACGAGCAGCAACTGCCTTTAGGTCGCGCACCCCAAAATCTGATCTTGAAAAGTTCTGGAATGATCTTAGGTTGATTTCTTGGTGCCCAGTTTTAGTTTCTGCCCCATTTGGCTCATTACCATGGCCGGTTACATCATCTGTAGTTGCTCCTCCAAAAGTTGTGAGGCCACTAAGTGATTTGTGGCTAGTCTCGGCTAGCATGCGGATATTGGATGGCGAATGCTCTTCCACAGCTTTGTCATATAACCTGGGATGGATGTCTCCACCAGGAGGTGGTGTAATTGCTGCTCAACTACTTGAGCTTGGAAAAAATAATGAGATTGTGACTGATCAAGTACTTAGGCAGGAATTAGCCCTGGCAATGCCGAGGATATACTCAATTTTGACAGGAATGATATCATCGGATGAGATTGAGATTGTTAAAGCTGTTCTTGAAGGCTGTCGGTGGATATGGGTGGGAGATGGATTTGCAACCTCTGATGAGGTAGTCCTTGATGGTCCTCTCCATTTGGCTCCGTATATTCGTGTTATTCCAGTTGACTTGGCAGTTTTCAAAAATCTGTTTCTAAAACTTGGTATCCGAGAATGCTTGCAACATGCTGACTATGCCAATATCCTTGCTAGGATGGCAGTAAAGAAAGGATCATCTCCGCTTGACCCAAATGAGATTCGGGCAGTCACTCTAATAGTTCACCAGCTAGCTGAAGTCTATCTTCATGAACAGAATGTCAAGGTATATCTACCAGATATATCAGGTAGACTGTTTCTTGCCGATGACTTGGTCTTTAATGATGCACCCTGGTTGCTAAGTTCAGAAGATCCGAATGGTTCTTTTGGCAATGCAGCGAATGTAAATTGGAATGCAAAGAGAACAGTTCAAAAATTTGTGCATGGAAACATATCTAATGATGTAGCAGAAAAACTTGGTGTTCGGTCTCTTCGTAGGATGTTACTGGCCGAGAGTGCAGACTCAGTGAATTTTGGTTTGTCTGGAGCTGCTGAGGCTTTTGGACAGCATGAAGCTTTGACAACAAGGCTTAAGCACATACTTGAAATGTATGCTGATGGACCTGGGACTCTCTTTGAGATGGTACAAAATGCAGAAGATGCAGGTGCTTCTGAAGTAATATTTCTTTTGGATAAGTCTCAATACGGGACTTCTTCTATTCTTTCTCCAGAAATGGCTGACTGGCAAGGTCCTGCTTTATATTGTTTCAATGACTCTGTTTTTAGTCCACAAGATCTTTATGCCATTTCTCGTATTGGCCAAGAGAGTAAACTTGAGAAGGCTTTTGCAATTGGAAGATTTGGACTAGGATTTAATTGTGTCTACCACTTTACGGACATTCCCATGTTTGTTTCTGGAGAAAATATTGTAATGTTTGACCCTCATGCCTGTAATTTGCCTGGAATATCTCCTTCCCACCCTGGTTTACGAATTAAGTTTGTGGGGAGGCAGATTTTGGAGCAATTTCCCGATCAATTTTCTTCATTGCTACATTTTGGCTGTGATTTGCAACACCCATTTCCAGGTACTCTGTTTCGGTTCCCTCTTAGAACTGCAGGTGTTGCCTCTCGCAGCCAAATTAAAAAGGAAGTTTATACACCTGAAGATGTCAGATCTCTCTTTGCTGCTTTTTCTGAGGTTGTTTCTGAAACATTACTTTTTCTGCGTAATGTGAAATCTATTTCTATTTTTGTGAAAGAAGGCACAGGACATGAAATGCACCTACTGCACCGTGTACGCAGAACCTGTGTCGATGAGCCTGAAATCAGAGCTAGTGAAGCCCAGGATATGTTTAACTTTTTCAAGGAGGAGAAGCACATTAGAATGAATAGAGTTCAATTTCTGAAGAAGCTAAGCTCTATTGACAGAAATTTGCCGTATAAATGCCAGAAGATCCTAATTGAGGAGCAAAGCACATCTAATCGTAGTTCACACTATTGGATAACCACAGAATGTTTAGGTGGCAGGAATGCTCAAAAGGGAACCTCTGAAGCATCCAATGGTCAGAGTCAGAATTTTATTCCCTGGGCATGTGTTGCTGTATATTTGAAAACTGTTAAGTTTGGTGATGACCTGGCTGATAGTTCTGGGGGGGAGGATCGTTGTCTGGTTTTTCCTGATCTATTACAAGCTGCCAATTTGCCAATGCATCTACCAGAAAATTTTGAAGGTCGTGCATTCTGCTTTTTACCTTTACCCATAACTACTGGTCTTCCTGCACATGTAAATGCATATTTTGAACTATCATCGAATCGCAGGGATATCTGGTTTGGTTCTGATATGACTGGGGTTGGAAGAAAACGCTCAGAGTGGAATATTTACCTCCTTGAAAATGTTGTTGCCCCTGCCTATGGTCGTTTACTTGAGAAGGTAGCATCAGAGATTGGCCCTTGCAATTTGTTCTTCTCATTGTGGCCAACAACATTAGGGTTAGAACCTTGGGCATCCGTAGTGCGGAAACTTTACCAATTTATTGCTGAATTCAATCTTTGTGTATTATATACAGAAGCTAGAGGTGGTCAATGGATCTCAACCAAACATGCTATATTTCCAGATTTTTCTTTCCTTAAGGCAGCAGAACTTATTAAAGCATTGGCGAGTGCTTCTTTGCCTGTCATTTCGCTTCCGCAATCACTTGTAGAAAGGTTTAAGGAGATCTGTCCATCGTTGCATTTTCTAACACCAAAGCTGTTAAGGATTTTGTTGATCAAAAGGAAGCGTGAGTTCAAGGACAGGGTTGCAATGATTTTGTCCCTTGAGTATTGCTTACATGACTTGCAAGAAAACATGCAGTGCGATAGTCTGTTGGGCTTGCCGTTGTTACCACTCGCAGATGGTTCCTTTACATCAGTTGATAAGAAGGGTGTTGGAGAAAGAGTTTACATTGCACGTGGTGATGAGTACGGCCTTCTCAAGGATTCGATTCCACATCAGCTTATAGATTGCGTTATTCCAGAAGAGGTTCATAGAAAACTTTGCTACATTGCCCAAACAGATGGTACAAATATTTCTTTCTTGTCATGCCAGTTACTTGAGAAGCTTCTGGTGAAAATACTGCCTGGAGAGTGGCAACATGCTAGACAAGTAAGCTGGACTCCTGGTATTCATGGCCAACCCAGTTTAGAATGGTTGCAACTACTATGGAATTATCTGAAATCATATTGTGATGATCTTTTAATGTTCTCTAAGTGGCCTATATTGCCTGTTGGAGATGAATACTTGATGCAGTTAATACCAAATTCTAATGTGATAAAAAATGATGGATGGAGTGAAAAGATGTATTCTTTGTTGTTGAAGGTTGGATGTTTATTTTTGAGAAATGACCTGCAGTTAGATCATCCAAAACTGGAACATTTTGTCCAGCCATCAACCGCAAGGGGTGTATTGAATGTGTTCATGGCTGTTGCTGGAGACCCGCAGAATATTGAGGGGATTTTCAAAGATGCATCTGAAGGGGAACTACATGAACTGCGGAGTTTTGTTCTCCAGTCAAAATGGTTCTCTGAAGAGCAAATTGATAACACACATGTTGATACCATCAAACACCTCCCTATATTTGAGTCATACAAAAGCAGGAAACTAGTAAATTTGTGTAACCCTGTGAAATGGCTTGGTCCCACT
The DNA here is from genome assembly GCF_014773155.1 of Arachis stenosperma. Taxonomy (NCBI): domain Eukaryota; kingdom Viridiplantae; phylum Streptophyta; class Magnoliopsida; order Fabales; family Fabaceae; genus Arachis; species Arachis stenosperma. The sequence goes on along the minus strand of NC_080386.1, from coordinate 134,479,051 downwards.
GGTGTTCGTGAAGATCTTTTAAATGATAGCTTCATAAGAACTGAATCAGAAACAGAAAGGATCATTATGAGAAGGTATTTAAAGATAAAAGAACCAACAAAGGTGGAATTCTACAAAGATCACATAATCAATCACATGTCAGAGTTCCTTTTGAAGCAAGAAGTCATTTCAGTTATTCTGCATGATGTGCAGCTTTTAATTAAAGAGGATACCTCTCTCAAATCTTCACTTCCAACCATACCATTTGTGATGGCAGCTAATGGAACTTGGCAACAACCGTCTAGGTAAATTTAGAAGTTTTTCTCTGTGAAAATAAATCTTAAAGATGTTTTCATTTATTATATAAATGACTTATGTGGTTTTACTTCTGAATGCAATTATTGCCAGTGTGCCACAGTTATTTTGAAGGAATAACATTATGCAAATTTGCAATGTAACGTATCTTTATATCTCTCACCCGTAATGTTGTTAATCATATTTACAATTAAATTAGTGAGACTGAAAATATAAAAAGGAAAACAAGAAGAAAAGCCCTTAATGTTATAGAGATGAGAATGTTACATTGGAAAAATGGATAGTAGACAAGATAGAATTACGAAGAATTTATTAGAAATGTTGGGATTTGACCCTTTTTGAAATGATGGTAAAGTCTTATCATTGGTGGTTTGGTCATGTGTGTGAAATGGCAGCGAAAACTCTAGTAAGGATAGTAGAACATGTTAGTCTAATAGGTAGATGTAGAAGAAGGTCAAGAAAAACCATAGTTGAAATTATTCAGATGAATTTATATGTTGATGGTTTGACTCAGTTGCTTCGGTAGATTTTATTATTATTATTATTATTATTATTATTATTATTATTATTATTTAGATCTTGTTTAAATTCTTTATTTATTTGATAGATCTTATTATATTTCTTGGAATAATTGATGGTTTTATTACATTTTGAGTATTTTAATCATAAAAATTATGGTAGAAAAACATCTTAGATATCTACAAGGTTTTGTTTTATTTATTATTTTTTTTTTCTGACCTTCCATAGTTGCTGAGACTTGAGATGTATTTTCCATTTTATGGATTACTTTATGGTGTTAGTTGTCTCTTGCATATACAATATTTGGTGTACAATCAATTTTTGCACACTTCATCTTTTTCAGTTTCCTTGCAGATTCTTGGTATCTGACTTATACTCACTATTAAAAATCCACTACATCCTGAAGCTCATAAATGAAACCATTCTGCTTTTTACCCTTTGAACATGCTGCTATTCTCCCTTACATGTAATTGCTTGTGAACTATAATTCTCTCAGCAAACACAAAGGCATATTACTGATTTCAGTTACTGTTATTAACGAGAGTGGGTTATGGTCTACAATTCAAGGTATATCTGTGATATGCAGGTTAAATTTTATGGGAAATAGTCCTGCTTTGATAACAATGTATGTTTAAGCTCACGTTGGAGACTTGGAGTTGGACTCAACAAGAATGGGTTATAGATCCATTACTTAATAGAAAAATGTACTGTAATTGTATCAGATATTATATTTTATCCTGAATTGGATGACAAATACTTTAGTTGCTTAGAAGTGATTTTGTTTTGAATTGCTGATTAGATTGTTATTGCAGGCTTTATGATCCTCGTGTTCCTCAGCTTAAAAAGATGCTGCATGGGGATGCTTTTTTCCCCTCTGACAAATTTTCAGACCCTGAAATTTTAGATACTTTAGTTACCCTTGGACTTAGGACAACTCTGGGATTTACTGGTTTGCTTGATTGCGCTAGATCAGTTGGCATGTTGCATGATTCCGGGGCTATTGAAGCCTCCAACCATGGTAGAGTGTTACTGGTTTTTTTGGCTAAACTAGCCCATAGGCTCTCAAATAAAGGTGAAAGTTATAATGGTGATCAACAGGTTGCCATGGTTGTGAGAAGCAGCAGTATAATTGATGATACTGTTGTATATGAAGGCTTTCCTAAAGAGGATGTGAACTCCCCAACAGATGTTGATTCTTTTGTAAGCAGCTTAACTGATGATATGGCAGAGGAGGAATTTTGGTCTGAACTGAAGCAAATCTCTTGGTGTCCAGTAATTTCTGATCCACCTGTTAGGGGACTTCCATGGTTGAAATCCAATAACCAAATTGCACCCCCCATGATTGTGAGGCCTATATCACAAATGTGGATAGTGTCGTCCTCAATGCACATATTAGACGGTGAATGTGACATGACATATCTACAAACTAAACTTGGGTGGATGGATTGCCCAGAAATTGCAGTTTTATCAAGACAGTTAATTGAGCTATCTGAGTCCTATAAGCAGCTTAAGATGAATTCATTGCTGGATCCTGGTTTTGATGCTCAGTTACAAAAGGAAATACCTTGCCTTTATTCAAAATTGCAAGAATATATTAGCAGCGATAAGTTCAATGAACTGAAAGCAGGATTAAGTGGTGTTTCATGGGTCTGGATTGGTGATGATTTTGTATCACCAAATGCACTTGCATTTGATTCCCCTGTAAAATTTACTCCTTATTTGTATGTTGTTCCATCTGAACTCACAGAGTATAAAGACTTGTTGCTAAAGTTAGGAGTCAGATTGAGTTTTGGTATTACCGATTATATTCATGTATTACAAAGGTTGCAGAATGATGTGCAACGACTTCCTCTTTCAATGGATCAGCTAAATTTTGTCTGTTGTGTCGTTGAAGCCATAGCAGAATGTTGCCTGGAGAAGCCACTTGTTGAGCCTGTTGATGGGCCCTTGCTGATTCCTGATACTTTTGGAATTCTGATGCCAGCAGGAGATCTTGTGTATAATGACGCACCTTGGCTGGAAAACAGTTCTCTTATTGGCAGACACTTTGTACATCCAAGTATCAGCAATGATTTGGCAGACAGGCTGGGTGTACAGTCAGTTCGTTGCCTCTCTTTAGTCAATGAAGATATGACTAAAGATCTACCCTGCATGGACTATAATAAAGTAAATGATCTTTTGGCCCTGTATGGGAGCACTGAGTTTTTGTTGTTTGACCTCCTTGAGTTGGCAGATTGCTGCAATGCAAAGAGATTGCACCTGATTTATGATAAAAGGGAACATCCACGTCAGTCTTTGCTGCAGCACAATTTAGGTAATGTTCTTATTTATTTTTCAATTAACTTTCCATATTTCTTCCAAGGTAGATGTATATGCAATTTTTTTTGGGATATGTATGCAATTCTTTCAACAGGAATGCAGATATCAATTTATTTTTTTGTTTCCTCACAAATTCTAAACCAACAAGAAGATCCCATAAGTAGAATATGGGCTGGCTCACATAGTTGTTATTTTTATATCATTGTGAGCTGTCTAAGGCACTTTTCGATTATTTTTCTGCCCTTCTAATGAAATTTCTTTCTATATACGCCCTAACAAGAGAAAAAAGAACCAAAAAAAAAAACATAGCTTTCCAATCTCTCAACGCATCTGAGAGGGGACTTTGTCTAAAAGATTACCAGTTTACATCAGAGGCCAGCTGTCTATCCCATAAAATAAGCTTGTTTGAAATAAGAGTTATGCTCCAACCAGATACTTCACAGTGACAATCTAAGGTTGTAAGGTGTACCCCCAACACGTAAAAGATAGAGATTCCAAACTAAGTGTTCATTAAAAAGTCAACCACATGAAAATGCAAAAACAGAACATTGTGTCAAAATGAAAAAAATTACATGATTTATTTTCAAAAAAAGAAAAAAGGGAAAGAAAGGAATCAATGAAGCACTGCCCCACAAGAGTGCAGCCATTTGGATGGGTTCATAGATAAGTGATTGTCTCAAACTCCCTACATTTGGGAGATAGCAGGGCACAGCCTTTTAAGTTCACATTTCCTGTTGAGCCTTCTAAGCTGCTTCAACCTTGGTCTTCTCCATATGTGACCATTAAACACTTAACGCATCAAGTGGCATAATATGTTTCCAGTCCTCATAAAACAGGGAGGTTGCTACTTTTTAACTTAGTGGCTACTAACTGTAGTCACAAAAATTGCTTCTTCACCTAAGCGGGTATGATTTTGCAACATTTTTTATTCCTAAATGTACAATGGGAACAGCATTGTACACTGGTGTCCTTTTCTTAGAAAGCACAAAAGTTTCAAACATCAATTATGCAGAGTGTCAACAAGCTCATTATGCCCTTCTGGTTGAATCGAAGTTGTATATCAGCTAATGTCTTTTCAAAGTTTATCTGTTTCTTGCCTGTGAAATGATGATGCTGCATTCTGTTTATGATAACTTTCCTAAATTGCTCTTAACATGGAATTTTGTTCAGGTGAATACCAAGGTCCTGCTCTGATAGCGATCTTCGAAGGTGCCTGCTTGAGTAGAGAGGAATTTAGCAATTTCCAGCTCCATCCTCCATGGAGAATACGGGGGAACACACTAAACTATGGTTTAGGACTAGTTTGCTGCTATTCTATATGTGACCTTCTCTCAGTCATTTCTGGTGGCTACTTTTACATGTTTGATCCTCATGGTATGGTACTTGCTGCACCTTCAACTAATGCTCCTTCAGCAAAGATGTTTTCTTTGATAGGTATGCTACTATGCGGCATGTTCTTCATCTAAATTCATGTAAATTAGTTTTAGTTACTCCATTCTCAGCTTGATTTGTTGTTTTTTATGGTGTTACTTCTTGCAACATGACATTTTCATCTTTAAGTACTCTATGTTGTTATCTAGGTGTGATATTGTTGGTTCTGAGGATACTATGGTGCCAATATCATCTGATTATTTAAAACATGTACGTCTTCAGTACAATTAGGAAATTGGTAATATTAGGGCAATATAGTTCAATAATTCTTAGAATGGGGAGAGGATAAAACTCCAATGGTGATAGTTCATTTTAGTCGTTTTCTTTCATTCTATACCTCTTTGCCCATATATATCAATGTTCCACAGTTTGTCCTAGTTAATGTTAAGAAACTTACAATTCACAAGAAATTCTTGTCATTATCTCTCAAAAACTATAATTTTGGCCAAATTGTTTTAAGTTTAAAAGTTAACCACCTATTGTGTATGGATTAGTTTGTTTTGGATTCAGAACATCTTAATCATATAATCCAAATATTTCTCAAAGTTATTTTGATAAATAAAGTTGAAATAATGAAATCCTAAATTGGACCCAGTTTGTTAATGATAATCAAAGTGAGCCTATTAAGTAAAAGATTTTTGACACAATCATTTGAGTTGTTACTTGATGCTAAAGGTAGGGGCAAATGGTTCTAGAATTTAGTTCCTTTCATTGATGTTTTATTTGTGGTTTTTAGATTTTGTCACTTAAAAGAACTGCTGTTTAGTCCCTTTCTGGAGTTTATATTAGCAGTTATGTTGCACTTCTTTATTTCTTCCTTGGACGAATGATTTGTTTCACAAGCACATAATTATCCCCCCCCCCCCCCCCCTCTCTAAATTTGACATACTTATTATTTCCACCTTTTTTAAAATATATATATATTTTCTATTATAATGCTCACTTAAGTACTGTATAACTTTTTGGTGTTTCATTGAGGTTTCAGGTACTGATCTGACACGACGCTTTTGTGATCAATTTAGTCCAATGCTCATTGATCAGCATGATTTGTGGTCGCTATCGGATTCTACCATTATCCGGATGCCGCTATCATCTAATCACTTGAAGGTTGGGCCTGACCATGGATCAGACAAAATAAAGCATATTACTGAAATATTCATGGAGTATGGATCTAGAGCACTCCTATTTCTGAAGTCAGTTTTGCAGGTAGCTTTACAACTATTATATTGTAGATTGGTGCAGGATAGGAAAAGAATTAGGAAATATGGGTATGCGGTTGGGTTATTAAACATTCATATAGGATATATGTGGACAAGCATTAGGTTGAGGGTCTATTTGGTTGTGATCAGTGGATGCTAGGTTTAGGATAAATTTAGGCAAGGGATAGCTAGGGATTTGATGTGGTGAAGGCGTAATGCTTTTTGCTAGGGAAATGAGATTGCATTGTAGGTAAAAAACTCGATAACAAAATTTCTGTTCAAGATTAAAGAAAAAACTAGAGTGAGACCCGCGCGATATGCGGAGAGCTAAATTATTTATACTATATAGTGTATTTTAATAAGTGTTTTTGACAATTGGTATGAGAGATTAAGAAATGAAGAGTAATAATTAACATGTATAAGTTGTAGAATTTGAATATTTGTAACAGAAATTTTTTATAATTATTATTATGAAATTTTTAATGTATGCTTATTGCATTTAATTAGTACTTTATGTTTCAATTGAATAATATTAATTTTTTAAAAATATTTTATTAAAGGGTGATTGGTTGATTTTCATCTTTTGCCAAGTCATTAAGATTGCTGGCGTGGCATCATTAGTAAAGAAAAGATGGCTTAAACTCGTTGGTATCAACTTTTATATGTTATAAATAGATAGATAGCATTGCCATTGCGTCCTCTTTTTTGGGAGTTAAAAGAATAAATACTATCTACAAGAGGAGAAGAATAATACATAGAGCTTGGAGGACAAGAGATTAACAACAGATGAAGTGAGAGACATAAAAACATCATAAGGACAATGCTTTCTGTTAAAATCCATGATTAACCAAGAAAATAATAAAGAGCATATTACTCTTATGATGTGTTACATGAGAGGAATGCTAGCCTCTATTTATAGTAATAGTAAAAATCAGAACTAATCGTAAGAGATCATATTTTTTATTTGATATGATCTTATCCCGATTTCTAATACTCTCCAATCTCTACATATTTGAGAGAATGCCCTAAAAAATTGATCGTGTGCACCAATTTGAAGCAAGACGGCCAATCTAGTACAAATATGAGAGTTTTGTTCCACTCAAATACACCGAACAATGACATAGATGACACATAGCATACTAGGTTTTCAGGCATTTGTATTAAAGGGAAAGAAGAAATGTGAGTCATATCCATAGTGATTTCATAAAAAAAGTTCTCAATTTGATGTCTCTCTTTCTCCTGCTGAATAGATGTGTTGTGAATTTTGCAAGCGCAATTACTAACAATTAGTGAAGTGATTAATGGAATATTAATGCCTCAAGAATCTTTTGTTGATACGTGTTCAGAAGGGAATTTTCGTCATTTCCTTATTTTCTTATCATGTGTTGATGTGATTACTAATCTGCTCAATGTTGATTATGTAGGCAAAATAATAAGAATTATATAGTAAGAATAATAGCGATATAATCATGTATATAAGATATTGGGATAGCTTAACTTCATTATTGCAGTCTTGTAAATAGTAGTTAATACCTCATACATATTTTCTTGTATGTTGATTGGAGATTATCTAGTAATTCACTAATAACTCTTCGTCTCTTTATTCTCAAGTAATATTAATCACTCTTTATTCTATTGTGATTGCAAATTTCTTCTAAAAAATATCTTTTTACCTGTAAGAGAGTTCTTATCAGGAATTCTTTTCATCAAATATTTTGACTAGCTTGAAATTTTCATGCCATCAGGTGTCAATATCAACATGGGAAGAAGGAAGTTCACAACCATTGCAGAATTTTTCAGTAAGCATTGATCCATCATCTTCTGTTATGAGGAATCCATTTTCGGAAAAGAAATGGAGAAAGTTCCAATTGTCAAGACTGTTTGGCAGCTCCAATGCTGCTATAAAGATGCATGTCATTGATGTGAGTTTATATTCAGAAGGAGCTACAATCATTGATCGATGGCTTCTAGTACTCAGCTTGGGTTCTGGGCAAACTAGAAATATGGCTCTTGATAGGTATTGTTTGATGATATGTGTGTTTGAAGTGATTTATCTTATAATTACCATATTATCATTATTTAATATTTAAATTTTCTGCATAGGCGGTATCTTGCTTATAACTTGACTCCTGTTGCTGGAATAGCAGCACTTATATCAAGAAATGGTCAGCATGCCAATGTTTATTCAGTGAGCTCAATCATGTCCCCTCTTCCTTTATCTGGCTGTATGAACATGCCTGTTACCGTGGTTGGTTGCTTTCTTGTGCGTCATAGCAGAGGCCGTTATCTTTTTAAATACCAAGACAGAAGAGCTTCTGCCGAGGGGCGATATGATGCTGGAAATCAATTAATCGAATCTTGGAACAGAGAGCTGATGTCTTGTGTATGTGATTCTTATGTTGAAATGATTTTGGAAATTCAAAAGCTTAGAAAGGACATTTCAAGTTCTTTAATTGATTCTAGTGCTTATCCTGCAATCAGTGTCTCTTTGAAGGCATATGGAGATCAGATATACTCCTTCTGGCCACGATCTTTTGAAAGGCTTGGTCAGAGTGACCAAGTCGGTGATCACGGTGACACTGCTTCTCCTGTGACGCTAGTTCCTAAAGCAGATTGGGAATGCCTAAAAGAGCGGGTGATACATCCATTTTATTCTCGTATTGTTGAACTTCCTGTATGGCAGCTATACTCAGGAAACTTAGTGAAGGCCGAAGAAGGCATGTTTCTTTCACAACCTGGGAATGGGATGAGTGGTAATCTACTTCCAGCAACCGTTTGCAGCTTTGTAAAGGAGCATTATCCTGTTTTTTCAGTACCCTGGGAATTGGTGACTGAAATTCAAGCCGTAGGTTTTTCAGTGCGAGAAATTAGACCAAAGATGGTTCGCGATCTCCTTAAAGTGTCTTCAAAGTCAATTGTTTTGCGATCAGTTGATATGTATATAGATGTTCTTGAGTACTGCTTATCAGATTTTCAGCAAACCAGCTTGCCCAGAGATAATGCACCAACTGACCCTGTAACCGCAAATGCTTTTGGTCAAGAAACTGATGTGAGAAGCACTTCTCAGCAGGAATCTTATATCCATACCTCCACTGGTATATCTACTCATGCTCAGGGGGCTGCTAGTTCTGGCGATGCATTGGAAGTGATGACAAGTTTAGGGAAGGCTTTATTTGATTTTGGTCGGGGAGTTGTTGAAGATATTGGCAGGGCAGGAGCACCCTTGGCTTACAGGAATTCTATGATGGGCATAAGTCAAAATAGGGACCCGAGGCTTTTATCAGTTGCTGCAGAACTTAAAGGCTTACCATGTCCAACTGCAACTAGCCATCTGAAAAAATTGGGCTTAACTGAACTTTGGGTTGGGAATAAGGAGCAGCAGTCATTAATGGTTGCCCTGGGAGAAAAATTTATTCATCCTAAAGTATTAGACAGACCTCTCTTGGTAGACATTTTCTGTAATTTTTACCTTCAGGCACTATTGAAACTACAGAACTTTTCCCTTAATCTTCTGGCCAATCACATGAAGCTAATTTTTCATGAAGATTGGGTGACCCATGTAATGGGTTCTAATATGGCCCCCTGGCTTTCATGGGAGAAGGTGGCTAGTTCTGGTGGTCAAGGAGGTCCTTCACCTGAATGGATTAGAGTATTCTGGAAGAGTATGAGGGGATCACAAGAGTTATCTCTATTCTCTGATTGGCCTCTAATACCTGCTTTCCTTGGCAGGCCAGTCTTATGCCGTGTAAGAGAGCGGAATCTTGTCTTTGTTCCTCCTCATTTGGAGCACCCACCATTAATGAATGAGACTATAGAAAGGGAATCCAGAGAGAGTTCTACAGAAAGGGTTAGTACATCTACAAATAATAATTCTGATGCTGAAACAGCTGATCCGTACATTTCAGTTTTTGGAAGATTCAAAAGTAGTTACCCCTGGTTGTTGCCATTGTTAAACCAGTGTAACATACCTGTATTTGATGAGGAATTTATAGATTGTGCTGCTTCATGCAATTGTCTTCCAATGCTGGGTAAATCACTAGGCCAAGTTATTGCATCCAAACTCGTGGCAGCTAAGCAAGCTGGATATTTCACTGAGCCCACCAACATCTCAGCTTCAAATTGTGGTGAACTGTTCTCACTTTTTTCTGGTGAATTCTTTTCAAATGGAGTCAGCTACACAAGGGAAGAAATTGAAGTTTTGCGTTCTCTCCCAATATATAAAACAGTTCTTGGTTCTTACACCAAGTTGCAAGGTCAAGATCAGTGTATGATCCCTTCAAATTCATTTTTCAAACCACATGATGAGCGTTGCCTTTCATATGCCACAAATTCAAAGGAGGGTTCATTTCTTAGAGCCCTTGGGGTGCTTGAGTTGCAGGATCAACAGATCTTAGTACGGTTTGGCTTACCAGTCTTTGAGAGTAAGCCTCAGAATGAGCAGGACGAAATTTTAATATATGTTTTAAAAAATTGGCATGATCTTCAATCAGATCAGTCAGTGGTTGATGCTTTGAAAGAGACAAGGTTTGTAAGAAATTCTGATGAATTTTCATCAGATTTGTTGAAGCCCATGGAACTATTTGATCCTGGTGATGCCATTTTGATATCTGTTTTCTTTGGTGAGAGGAGAAAATTTCCTGGAGAAAGGTTTGGTACAGATGGCTGGCTTCGAATTTTAAGGAAACTTGGCCTTCGAACTGCAACTGAAGTAGATATAATAATTGAATGTGCCAAAAGAGTTGAGTTTCTTGGAATTGAATGCACAAAATCAGGTGATTTGGATGATTTTGAGGGTGACAGTTCCAACTCTCGTAGTGAAGTTTCAGCGGAAGTGTGGGCATTAGGGGGATCTGTAATTGAATTTGTTTTCTCCAACTTTGCTCTTTTCTTTAGCAACAACTTCTGTGATCTTCTTCGCAAGATTGCATGTGTACCTGCTGAACTGGGATTTCCCAATGGTGGTTGCAAGAGGGTGCTTGCTTCATATAGTGAAGCTATGATATTCAAAGATTGGCCTTTGGGATGGAGTAGTGCTCCCATTCTATCTAGACAATATGTTGCTCCCCCAGAATATTCTTGGGGATCACTCCATCTAAAGAGTCCTCCAGCTTTTTCTACAGTCCTAAAGCACTTGCAAGTAATAATCATACTTTTGTTTTGCTTTTTCTATTTGTAGAACTTATATTTTTGTTTACATATTTACATTGTTTCTCCCCAGGTAATCGGGGAAAATGGAGGTGAAGATACTCTTTCTCATTGGCCCATTGCTTCAGCAATGAACATTGAAGAATGTACCTGTGAAATTTTGAAATATTTGGACAAAATCTGGGGTTCCCTGTCTTCTTCAGGTGCTTCACTTTTCTCATAATTACGTTTGGGCTCAATGTAGATTAAACAATACGTTGTCTGTGTCTTTCATGCTGAAGTATGATAAACTACAGTTGATATTTAATACTACATTGCACTTGTGATTTTATGATAATATTTCAGGCTGAACTAATTTTCTCATTTTTTTTGTCTACTTTAATGGTTACAAAGGAAGTTGGAAACTCTTGAGCTGAGGCTCGTGGATTTCCAGTTTTAGAAATGAAGCTGCTCATAACGTTTCAGATACTGATAACTGATGTAGGAATTGAATGTGTTGGATTTGATCAAAATGGGTGGATCAAAAGCAAACCATCAATTCGTCTGTGATCCCAAAAAATATTAAAATAATACTAATAGAAGCCACACAAAGATAGGCAAGAAACAAGATGAATAGCGTGTATTATTCACACTACAATGCTGATATGTGAATGATATCAGATTAGAAGAACCCCAAAAGCTAGCTCTAGTGGAAAGGAATGTCTTACACTTATACCATATAGACCATATCCTTTCACACACAATACACATTCATGCATCGTGACCTTTCTTGCTTACTTATTTTCAATATCACAATAGTCTTGGCCCAATTCCCCTTACACACACACACACATTTAGGAAGGGTCAGTCAATCTCAATATTCGAAGTCCTATTATGTTGAATAAAATTATGAACAATGCTAAATGCACTGTTGATTAAGTTGTTTTGCTGAAATCAATCTCAATATTCCAAGTCCTATTATGTTGAATAAAATTATGAACAATGCTAAATGCACTGTTGATTAAGTTGTTTTGCTGAAACTGGTGATATAATGACACCAAACTAAATGTATAAAAGCATAAAAGATGGTATTTACATTGTGAAATATGAATGCATATGATAATGAAATTAAAATCACTCGTGCATTTACAGATGTGGCAGAGCTACGGAAAGTGGCCTTTGTACCTGCTGCAAATGGAACACGCCTGGTGACTGCTGATGTTTTATTTGCTCGTTTAACTATTAATTTGTCTCCCTTTGCTTTTGAACTTCCTTCCGTATATCTCCCATTTGTGAAGATTCTTAAAGATTTGGGACTTCAGGAAATGCTAACACTTTCTGCTGCAAAAGATCTTCTCTTAAATCTTCAAAAAGCATGTGGATATCAGCATCTAAATCCAAATGAGCTCCGTGCTGTGATGGAAATTTTGAATTTTATTTGTGATCAGATTGTTGAGGGAAATTCATTTGATCGATCCAACTGGAAATCAGAAGCCATTGTACCTGATGATGGCTGTAGACTTGTTCATTCAGCTTCTTGTGTCTACGTTGATTCTTATGGTTCTCGATATGTCAAATGTATTGATACTTCCAGAATTAGATTTGTCCATGAAGATCTTCCCGAGAGAGTTTGTGTTGTTTTGGGAATCAAAAAATTGTCTGAAGTTGTCATAGAGGTAGCAACAATTCAGAATCTTTTCCCTGTGTTAAGATATCCTTCTCACCTGCTAGTAATCATTTTTTCTTATTTCTATGATTTGTCTTGTATATGGCTTTTACTTACTGGAAGTTTCTGTTTGGACTTTCAGCAACTAGATGAGAATCACAAGTTGGAATCTTTGGGATCAATTAGATCTGTTTCACTGGGAACTGTCAAGCAGAAGTTATTAAGCAGATTTCTTCAAAGTGCTGTATGGACTGTTGTTAATAGCATGGACAGTCACATTCCTGGATTCAAAAGCCCTTCATTGGATGCAATAGAATGTTTATTGAACTCTTGTGCAGAAAAGCTGCAATTTGTTAAGCATCTCAAAACAAGGTTTTTCCTCATGCCCAATTTGGTAGATGTCACACGTGCAGCCAAAGATTTCATTATCCCCGAGTGGGAGAATGATTCTGCACATCAAACTCTCTATTTTATGAATCAATCAAAATCCTGTATTATAGTTGCTGAACCACCAACTTATATTTCCCTTTTTGATCTCATTGCTATTGTAGTAAGTCAGGTATTAGGGTCTCCTATTATATTGCCTATTGGATCCTTGTTTGTATGTCCTGAAGGATCTGAGATTTCAGTTGTTAATGTTTTAAACCTTTGCTCTGACAAGAAAGAAGTTGAACACATAAATGGAACCAGTCATTTTGTCGGCAAAGAAATATTGCCACAAGATGCTCGTCTTGTTCAGCTGCATCCGTTGAGGCCCTTCTACTCTGGTGAAATAGTGGCTTGGCGCTCTCAACAGGGAGACAAACTGAAATATGGTAAGGTTCCTGAGGATGTAAGGCCATCAGCAGGTCAAGCTCTGTACAGATTTAAGATTGAAGTTGCACCAGGGGTTACACAACTTTTCCTTTCATCACAAGTATTTTCATTTAAAAGTGTATCAGCAAGCAGTACCCTGCAAGAAGCATTGGTGCATGAAAGCCCAGTAGTATTTGACAGTAACAGGCCTCAAGATGGACTCCCGGAGAGTTCATCAAGGAGAGAAATCTACTCTCAGGTTCATCCCTCTGATCTTTTTACTAATTAGGAGTTCTTTTTTTTTTTGTGCTCTATGCATATCTTGTTAGTCCTGGCCTAGAAGTCTGTGTTCATATTGTGACATGCCTTCCGTTGCTTGTATGTCTGAATGACAAAGCTATGTGAACAGGCACAACCTCAGAAAGAAAAATCTGGCAGAGTTTCAGCTGGAGAACTGGTGCAGGCTGTGAATGAAATACTCTCAGCTGCTGGGATCAGTATGGATGTGGAGAAGCAGGCCCTTCTTCAGAGAACAATAAATTTGCAGGAAAATCTTAGAGAATCTCAGGCAGCACTTCTGCTGGAGCAGGTTGGTGTTTTTCATTCTTTTAGTAGTATTTTCTGAGTGAGTATCAAGTTAGGCTGTGTACATTATACCCTTCCCCGGTCTCTGTGTCAACGCACACATAGTCACATAGTACTTATGCACGGGGCTGCCCCTTTTATGTTCTGAGTGATCTGTGACTAAAAAGGCTTAATTTTTTCCAAAGTGTTTATTATTGCTTGAATTGCAATATGATACTCACGATTTGATGTGATTCCCAGAGCCTGCCATATATACTGTATGATGAATCGCATGGAGCCATGCAATTGCATGGATTGTGTTTGGAGTAGCATTTGCAGTTTGCAATTTGCAATTTGCAATTTGTGGCTAGATGGGTCATGTGCTACTTGATTAGCTTAAAATACTGTTTTTTTAAACCTTCATTTTTCTGTGATTCAAGAGAGTCGTTTCCTGATTTTTAGCAATGCTCATAAGTACTGGTTGAATTAAATCTGATGCAACTTTGATATGACACATCATAATGCAATGATTTGTACAGGAAAAGGTTGAAAAAGCAACAAAAGAAGCTGATACAGCAAAAGCAGCATGGGTTTGTCGGGTTTGTCTGAGTAATGAGGTTGATATAACTATAGTTCCTTGTGGTCACGTATTGTGTAGAAGATGTTCATCAGCAGTATCGAAGTGTCCCTTTTGTCGGCTTCAGGTCACGAAGGCTATTAGAATTTTCCGTCCATGAATCATTTGAGGATATTCTTCAAGTTCCGTTCCATTGGGGAACTTGGCTAACTCTTCACTTGATGTATTCTCGCTATATATAGTTTGATAAGAGATTAATCAACTGTACATGTATATTCTGGACATTCATGTAAATAGTTTCATAATTGACCCCCCAATAAGAGGGTGCCTTTCATATAATTTTAAAGGTTTTTTTGACGGAAAATAATACGCAAGTTGCATTAACCTTTTTAAGTAATGTTGTGTCTTTTGTATTTCTTTAGTTTAAAAAGTTTACGGTGTAAATTAGGTGGAAACTCATGTCCAGTCAATTTCACGTAAAGTTGATACCCGAGAGTCATTAGATGATTTGACTAATTTGATTAAATTTTCATCTAACGGCTCTCAAATATCAACTTCACGTGAAGTTGACTTCACCTGAATTTTTACCTGTAAATAAAAGAAAAAGAAGTGGCCCAAATAAAATAATACATCTCATTTTAACATTAACTAGAATGAAACTCGCGCAATTAAGCGATAAATTAATGATAGTAGGTAATAAATATTAAAAATTGTTATGTTTTGTAGAATTAAATTAAATGTATAAATTAAAGTTAAATTTAAAAGGTATTTTATTTAAAATAATTTGTAATACAAAAGATTTGGATATTAAAATTATATGTACAGAATGACATTTTTATTTGGTAGTTTGATTTTTGTATTTGTTTTAGTTGATAAATTTAGTCTTCTTATGTGACGCTCGTCCTCTTTTTTTTTATTGGTTGTTGTTAGAGTTGTTACTTTCTTTTTTCTATGGTAGGTACTTGTAAAGGCATGCTTTTTATGAATTGTTGAGTTATATGCACTTTTTATTGTGTTGTTTGTTCCATCTTTGCAAATATGTTCTTATTCCGAAGATGTGTCTTAAATTTGTATGATTTTCTTTCTCATTAATCTCTTGATGGATATGTGATCTTCGTCTGATGATATTAGTGTTGGCGAAGTTGGTTCTTATAATCAATGAATAATTTAAATTAGAAATAAAAATAATGTCTAAAATAAATAATTTTTTTTAGTATTACATGTTTTATTTGTTATAAAGGGTGTTGAAGTTTAGTATTTTTTGTTGGAACAAATATTTTTGTAATCGTGTATTGTTGAGAACTTTCTTTAAGGTTAAAATCATGGATATTGACTTTAAATATAAGTGAGGTTGTACAAATTTTTCAATTAGGGTGGTACTTTAATGTCATTACTTTTCTGAAGTGCCATTAAATTTGAAGCACTTATACCCAATACTTTTTTTGCTTCGCCATCAAATAGTACAAAAGTTGTACCATTTTGATCTGAATTGAATCTAAAATAAGTATTTGGTTAGTAATTAATAATTTGATAGATGGAATTATGAAAAGTATATAGAGTATTGTGGTGTTTGATTACACGTGCCACAAATGTAGTTATCTCATTTTTTATATACTTTCTTCTTACACTTTTCACATTCAACATAGTTATCTCCATTGATTAAGTTTGAGATGTTGTGTAGTTCGAAAATAAATTTTTTGTGCTAAATTTGATGTCATTTGAAGGAATAGTGATAAGAGACTTATATAAGTAGTTCAAATAGTATGGAATTTGAATATTTGTAACATAAAATTTATTATGATTAATAATATTATTATGACATTTGTAATATGGATGTTTATTACATTGAATGAATTATTTATAGAAATTAATAAATTAATTATCGGGGTTATAAATTTATTGTATTGTTTATAATGGTAAGATATAATAAATATAGGGATATGGATTTAATGTCTTTATAAGTTACAAATTTAGTTAGATACTATTAATTTCTAATTATTGTCGTTGGTAATTATTGTATTGTTTTTTGTATTTTTTTTTTTTGCTGATTTAGAAATAATAATTGATTTGGTAAAAATTGAGTGATTGATTCTAAAGTTTTGTCAAGTAAGCGATGTTGCTGACATGACATTAGTAGGAGAAAAAAGATATCTTAAAAGTAATGTGAATAAACTTATCCATTTACTTTGGATTTGGATCCTCTAAATTTTAAATTTCACTTTAGAGAGTAAAGTGTGATCTCTCACCATTTATTTCATAGGTATGACCAAGAGAAAATATGAGAGATAAACCATTTAAGGGTGAGAGGTTACACTTTTACCCTCTAAAGTAAAAATTCAAAATTTAGAAGATCCAAATTCATTTATTTTTATATATTAAGAATAGAAGTTAATAATATTTTAGAGTTGATATTAATTATAAAATTATAAAGTGTTATATTATGTATATATCAAAAATCGATTATCAATTAACCATTATGTATAAAAATATGTATATGAAATCTTTTATCTACTTATTATAAACAAGTTTGATTATTTATTTATTGCAGGTTTAATTATTTTGTTATAGCAGGTTTGATTATTTTAGTTGGTGATCATTTAATTGGAAAAATATGAATTAATATATATACACACACACACAATTAGGCAATAGTTGATTTTGTGGTTAAGTTTTAGTGCACATGAAGTATTTATATCAAATTTCTCCTCAATATAGGATGAACATTGAGTTATATATATTATTGAAAAAAATTGAATAGCTAAAATTTTTGCATCTTATTAAATTATTGATGATTTGAGGTTATAAGAGAGCAAAAATTATTTTTCTTTTATCGTACTTTATTTACTTAGTTGCGTTTTTATACAGTAGTTTAGTTACTTTATATATGTGTTACCTTTTTATAAAAGTATGATATATAAATTGGGTAGTGCTAGGGAGCCAATGACCGAAGCGTACAATGTGTACAATGGGCTTAAGTTGATTTTGGAGTTCACCAACAATCGAACATTTGACCTTTCGGATCTAAAATTCTAATACCATGTCATGAACCCATTCATCCCAAAAACGTAACCTAACAAGACAATGTAACACTAATAGTCATATCTCTAATACTTTCTCATATAAATGGTTTATCATTTGCATGTTAATTTTTAAAATTTAATTGTTTTGTTTGTCTCTCAATCCTTAATGATGAATCCACACATGAATACATGAATACATGATTATTATTGTCCTTTTTTCAAGTTCAAGCAGCAGCCTTAATTAGTTTCGAAATTGTAGAATTGAAGTTTCATCAAATGCATGCATGCGCGGTCAATTTCTTTGACTAATCAGTGTAAGCCGCCAGAAGCTAACAAGAAATGCAGATTGTAGAATGAATATAAAAGCAGGGTATGATGACTTTTCCAGAAAGACGCATCAAATTTGCTTCAAAAACATATAGAAACAGTGCAACTTTATGACAATAAATCAATATAAATATGAGAGCAAATTAAAACGTATAATAATATGTAAGGAACAACACACATTATTATATTTACAAGACAAGTGAGAAAAGAAATTAAACAATGAGTTTGATCTCCAAAGAGGAAGAAAACAATGCTTTCATTTCAGCATTGGTACTTTGTTTTAGTCGGATCACTCCTGCAATCATAAATGCAGCCATTGATCTGAATCTGTTTGAGATCATACCATCAAAAGGGATCATGTCTGCCTCGGAAATTGCTTCAAAGCTTCCGATTGAAAAAGAAGACACTGATATGGTGGCTAAGAGGCTGGAGCGCATGCTGCCTTCACTGGCAAGCCACTCGCTTCTAGAATGCTCTATTCGCATTAACCAAGATGGCACCAAAGAAAGAGTTTATGCTCTCTCAAATGTTGGTGCCTACTTCAGATCCTCTCATCATGAACATGAATATGGAGGCTCCTTGACTCCTCTCTCTGTTCTCTTCCATCGAGTATATGACGACCTTTGGTAATCTCATTTATATATCTAAACACATCATATCATATGCCAAATTTGGTAACTGTAAAAATACGTCTACGTTACATGTACAACAAAATCAGCCGTCGGTATATACTATATGGGTAGTGTTAGAGAGCCAATGACCTAAAGTATCCGATAGCACTCATAGCAGGGATAATAAACATCTCATGTCATAAAATCACTCATCTCAAAAACTTGAGTTAATTTTGGAGTTCACCAAGGATCAAACCCTTGACCTTTCGGATCTAGAACTCTAATATCATATCATGAACCCACTCATCCTAAAAACGCAACCTAACAGGATAATGTAACACTAATGGTGATATCTCTAATACTTTCTAAACCTCCATTGTACACATTGTACGCTTAGACCATTGGTTCCCTATACTTTTCCATACTATATACACAAAAATATTAGTAGCTGATTTTAGTGTACAAATAGTATTTTTGGTAAAAATATATATTCTGTTAGCTTTTTTTGGATTTAAACCCTCCACGCTTGTTTTTTGTTTATATAGATTGGAGAACTACTAATCCTAAGTTACCACAACACACCCACACTACACACTTATCCACACAACACTAAAGGGTTCATATTAATATTCGGCACATTCACCAATGTTCGAACCCAGGTGCAGCATATTAAGCATATTAAGAGGCATACTTAAGCTAGGGCCTCAGCTGCACATTATTTCAAGTCTTAACTTTTCTTCTTGCAGGAAGGACGCAAAAGATTCAATTTTGGACCCAAATAACAATCATTTTGAAAGGGTTTATGGAATGCCAATGTTCGAATATTTGAAGACAAATAAAGAAATTAGCCATGTTTTTGACCAAACAATGGCCCAATCTGGCCCACTGGGAATGAAAAGGATCATAAGCCTATACAAAGGTTTTGAGGGAGTGAAAACATTGGTTGATGTAGGAGGTGGAATAGGACAAACCTTAAACTTGATCATTTCTGCGTTTCCTTCCATTAAAGGAATTAATTTTGATATGCCTCATGTTGTGAAAAACGCACCATCGTATCTAGGTATATACACATAGTTTTTGTCAGGCTTAATTATTTTATTTATAGCTTTAAATTTTAATAATCAACTAAATAAAGGACCTAATTCAATCTAATATCTACTAAGTATTAACACACTAATTTTTGCATAAAGGGATTGAGCACGTTGGAGGAGACATGTTCGAAAGTGTTCCAAAGGGTGATGCCATTATGCTAAAGGTTTGGTCCCTACCTGAATTCATCTAGTTTTTTTTTTTAATACAACATAATATATAGATGTTGTGATGGATTTATTTATTTATTTATTTATTTTTGGATTTTCAGCATGTATGTCATAATTGGTCAGATGAAGAATGCGTCAAATTCCTAAGAAACTGCCACGAAGCGTTGCCACAACATGGAAAGGTGATTGTTTTGGACTTCATAATGCCAGAAATCCCGAATTCAAGCAATTCATCAAAACATATTTGTGATGTGGACTACCTCATGTTTATAATTAATGGCGGAAAGGAACGAACCCAGAAAGAATTTGAGAGGCTATGCATCAACTCTGGATTTTCTAGATTCCAAGTTGCTTGCACTACTTCCTTAACTACGTTTGCAGTCATAGAATTTTACAAATAAATATTTTGAATATTTTTCTTTTTTGGTTTTAATTTAATTTGCTCCACCTTCTTGCTTCTTAGCTCTTGTACACTTTTCTTTTATCTTCGTCACATATCAATATTGTGAGCAATTTACTATCTATGGAATAAATATTGCGTCTATTTTCTCCATAAATATTGCGTCTATTTTTTAGAAAGACTTGAACCGCAATCTCTTAGATGAATATAGAAAAATTATGTCATTTGAATTATAATTCATTGACAAGTATTGCGTCTACTTATGTGATAATAATGTTGCACGCTTATTACATTATATGATTATAGTTGATTTTACTTTCATTTTCCATATACATGTATATGTACTTTAAGATGTATACATACATGAGTTATTTTGGATGTTGAAAAATGAGTTACTTTAGTTGCTAGCTAAATTAAATTAATTTCTGTTTTGACTCCATTAATTTAATGTTAACGCATTGTATTAAATTATACGTAACACATTTTTTCTAAGTTATATCTTCCTTTATCATAATTGTCTAGAGGTTTTAGTTGTTTTAATTTATTTTAAAATTTAAAATTAATTTAGTAATTAGTATAAATATGTACCATTATTCTCCCGTAAAACAACAACAATAATAACCTTTTTCAAACACAATAATAAAATTTTTTTATTTTTTCTTTTCTCATTCTTTCCTAATTTTATTACCTGGTTTATTAATGTGTCAAAAATTGACATGTGATATGTCATTTGGCTTTTAAGATAACACCAATCTATGAAAATACAAATGAAAACTTCAAAAACAAAGTGTCAAGGTATTTTAACGGGACTATATATCACACCTATTATTACATATCTCATCTATATAAAAACAATAATGCAGGCCTCTATTATAATATTCATTCGTGATTGTCATAAAGAGAGCATCCCAAAATACATTTTAAACATCTAAAAATTTAACTTTAAAAATTAAATAATTTAACATATATTTGGTGTGCGTTTTATTTTTATTTCCAATTTTTGTTTGCTTTTTATTAAAAGTTGTTGTTTTATAAAAGAAAAGAGATGATAATAAAAATAATGAGATCACCTTTTATATTATTTTTACCTTTTTTTTTTCTAAACTAGAGGTGAGTATAGATAGTGAGTACCGATTACTCGTTCGAATATTCGAACCAATTAAATTGGTTCTGAAATCAACGGATAATCGGATCCAATCCGAACCAAATTGATGGCTTTTATTAGTGATTGGTTCGAGTATCGGTTTTAAAGATGCAGAATCCGAATCTACTCGCGAACCCGATCATATATTAATTAAATAAAAAATATATATGACTTTTTCATTAAACAATGATTATTCATTATTAATAAGTTTGGATTTTAATGAATTTAGTTTTTAATGTATTTAGTGTTTAACATATTTGAATTATTTCTATTGATGTTACATGTTTATTGTACTTGTTGAATTTTTAAAGTAAAAATTTATTTTTTTTATGAATTTCAAAGTCATCGGGTATCCAATTATCCAAACCGAATCAATCCATTCTTAATCGATTTGGTTTAGTTCGAATACATATACAAAAAAACACAAATTCAAACCAAACCAAATTAATTACATTTTGATCGATCCAATTCTAATTTTATTATAAATCCAAACTAAATCGATCCGTAGTCACGCCTACTCCAAACAAAGTCCATGAGCTCAGTCTAAAATCTAGAAAGATGACTTTTCTGTTGTTAAATGTTACCCTCCGAAATTGACGAAAGGCTACAATGAAAGCTCATTTATGTTTATATTCAACACTTTTACTTAATTATTAGGACGCCGTCCAATAATTTAATTAATCTTTGACAAAGTGTTCAATAATTAATCAACATATACATATGCATGTCAATTTCAACCAACAGTTACAGCACCAAC
The DNA here is from genome assembly GCF_014773155.1 of Arachis stenosperma. NCBI lineage: Eukaryota > Viridiplantae > Streptophyta > Magnoliopsida > Fabales > Fabaceae > Arachis > Arachis stenosperma. Next base: position 134,457,045 of record NC_080386.1, on the reverse strand, counting down.
AAGCTAAGTGATGAATGTTTCAACGTTCAACGTTCAACTAACGGGATATATATTTATATAAAAAATACTATTTAATTTGTATATCAATAATTAATTGGTAAGTAATTTTTTGTATGCATATAATATCATTTATTTTAATTTAGTTGGCTATACAAATTTTAGTTTACACATATTTCAAAAAAAAATTGTTACTTCAAACTCTTTAAAATGTTAAACTTGAGGTCCTATACATTGAAGGACTGACTATATATTAGGTTTATTTTTATAAAATAAAAAAAATCTAGATAATGATTTTATTTGATATTAATGGATTAAAGAATTTTTTAAGGGTTAAGTACGATTTTAGCCTTTAAAGTAGGGGGTTGAAAATTTTTTTTCTCTTTAACCTTTTTTTTGCTTACAAAATCGTTCCTAAAATTTAACTTAATTTTAAAATCGTCTTTCGGACGAAAATATCTTTCCCTTCTTCCCCAAAATCAACAGAAGCAGAACCAGATGTTGAAACTGAACCAGAAGTTGAAGCAGAAGTAGAAGCAACACCAATGAAACAACAACAACCAGAAGCACAACAACAACAACAGATAATGAAATCAGAACAACAACAACAACAACAAAAGCAACTAGAAGCAGCAGAACAACAACAACAATGGATAATGGAATCATAAAAAGAAACATCAGAAAATTATCATCATCATAGTCAAGAACCTAGAAAAATAAGAACCTAGATGCAGAACTAAAAACTCAGAAAAATAAGAAAATCATCATCATCGTCGTCAAAACTCAGAACCATTAACAAAACTCAGAACTAATTCTTCTTCTTTCATTAACAAAACTCAAAAATTCCTAAATTCATCGTCAATTACAAGAATAAAAAATCTATAAATATAATTACCAAAAATTCCTCTACAAACCCTTGTTCAATATTTCGCACATGACAACTACCACCACCTCTTCGACGACGACGAACACGAAGGCACATGCCAGACGCGTCGTGGCAAGGCGAGGGCGAGGAGGAAGAGCAGAAATGGCAAACGATAGCAAAGAGTAGCGGCGGTGACCCTTTCCCTTCCCTTCCCTTCCCTTCCCCAAACCAAACAACCCCCCGGTCGATGATACCCTTCCCCCTTAATCCATTTTGTTTTTTTTAATTAGGGGTATTTTCGAAATAAAAATTAAAAATTTGGTAAAAATAACAATTTCAAAATTAAGTTAAATTTTAGCGACAATTTTGTAAATAAAAAAAAAGTTAGAGACTAAAAAAATTTCAACCCCTACTTTAGAAACCAAAATCGTACCTAACTCATTTTTTAATAAAATTTGAAAAGTCAATAAACTAATAAAGAACAAGCTAAGTATTACAAACACTGTTGGAAACATTGTTTATTTAGATCATCAGATTAATTTTACTTTTAAAATTAATTCAAACCGCATTATAAACAAACATTCTTAAGAAACATTGTTTATTTAGTGTCATTAATATAGCCGCAGATTTATAATAATAATTACAATCATTAACCGGTTGCTTCCAAGAGCATGTATAGTCAAATCTTATGCAACAAAAATATCTCTTAGCTTTGTACATTTGCCACTGACTATTCTACTTGGTGAAGCATATATATATATATATATATATATATATAGATGATGAGTGACTGCATTCATACACACACTAAATTAGAGTGAGTTTAATTAAAGAGTAATAATTAAAGTAGGTAGCATATATGAATATGATGAGTTCAACCACCAAGGAGGATTACGATGATGCTTTCACCAAAGCTGCTTCCTTTGCATTTGCTCCGGTGTTTCCTGCAATCTTGAACGCTGCTGTTGATATGAACTTGTTTGAGATCATATCAAAGGCAGAGAGTTCGTTAGGCATGTCTGCTTCTGAGATTGCATCTAAGATTCCAAAGCAACACAGTGAGATGGGTAGCAGACTTGAACGCATGCTGCCATCTTTGGTGGCTCGTTCTCTTCTGACTTGCTCCATTCGCACCATTAATGAAGACGGTGACACTGAAAGAGTTTATGCAGTTTCTCCTGTTGGACAATACTATACAAGTAATCATCATGATGAACAAGAAGGCTCCTGGATTGCAATGTCAACTTTAAGCTACCAAGGTTACCGTCATCTTTGGTAATTAACCTTACTTAATTATCTTAACTTATTAACTTTATTCATTATTAATAAGTATTCCTTTCATCTCAAAAAACAAATAACACAATAGACTAGGAGGACATACAGAAAGTTATAAATTAATTAATGAGTGTTATTTTTGAAAAAACAGGACAGATACAAAGGATGCAATATTGGATGCTAACAATCACAATCATTTCCAAAAAGTGTACGGAAAGATGGCATTTGAATATATGGAGACACACACAGAGTTAGGTAACCTTTTCGGACAAGCAATGTCACAAGCTGGCTCTTTAGGATTGAAACAACTTCTTAATGCATATAAAGGATTTGAGGGAATATCAACCTTAGTTGATGTAGGAGGTGGATATGGACAAACCTTGAAACAAATTCTCTTGCAATATCCATCAATTAAAGCAATTAATTTTGATTTGCCCCATGTTGTTAAAAACGCTCCCCCTCATCCAGGTAATTAGTTATTACTATTTTAATTTATTTGATCTCATGTATTGAAAGAGGTGGAAATTCAAGTGAGGTGCAGTCGACTTCACCTAAAGTTGATACCTGAGAGTCGTTAGATGATTATTTAGTTAAATCAATCAAATCATCTAACGGCTCTCAGTTATCAATTTCACGTGAAATTAACTGCACCTGAATTTGCACCAAAATGGACATACTAAAAATATAAGTATTTTGCATAATCACTTATCAGGGATAGAGCATATCGGAGGAGACATGTTTAAAACTGTTCCAAAAGCTGATGCCATTTTAATCAAGGTTAGCATTTTATTGTAGCTACAAAAGAATAATTCAAATTTATTTATTATCTAAGTCATCGATATATTTTATATTAATAAAATCTAACAAAAACTCCTCATGTCAGCATGTGTGTCATAACTGGGAAGATGAAGAATGTGTCAAGTTTTTACGAAACTGCTATGAAGCTCTGCCACCACATGGGAAGGTCATAGTTTTGGATACTTTATTGCCAGAAATTCCGAAATCAACATCGTCTAAGGATACTCAGGCTGTGGATCTCGATTTTCTTATGTTTCTAGTTCATGGTGGAAAGGAAAGAACTGAGAAACAATTTGAGAAATTATGCAACACCTCAGGATTTTCACGGTTTCAGGTTGCTTGCAATGATTCCTCAAATGTCGTTGCAGTCATGGAGCTTTACAAATAAAAATGAGAGTAAAATGACAAATAAGTTCACGAAGATTTAGGCTTCGAATATATTAATTTAAAAAAAAATATCAATAAAGTCTTATATGATAATAGATGTTGACAAGTTATATTAAAATTAAATCCTTTTGTCATGATTATTGGGACTAATCTAAAAATAAAAGATTCTGTTAATAGTATTTAATGACAAAAAATATTAGCGGAAAATAATAATAAATACTAAATACAATAAATTTTAGCTATTTTTTGTGTCTCTCTAATATTATTATATTTATATAAAAGAAAGTTATGCATAAAGAAAAGTTTATTATTCAAGTTGTCCGTCCCACATTAAAATCCTTATCAACTTGCACTAATTTGCTTCTTAATTTGTTGCTTTTCCTTCCTCTTCAATTTTTTTTTAAATAAATTCTGCAAAACATTGAAACAAACTCATATATGCCTAAATTGCGTGTATGGAAAACTTTTAAACATGAATTGAATTTTCATAACATAGAGTGTACAACACATGATTAATGATGAAGATCGATAGATCAGATGCCTACTTTACTGTTGTTAGAATCCGAAATTAAGAAAAGACTACAATGTATATCTCCCTATCTCGTGACTTGAAATTATGTATAAATATATATATAATTTAAACATAAAAGATCGAGACCATTCATCCTAAAATACAAATTAAACATCTAAAAATAATTTTAAAAATAATTTAACATATATTTGGTGTGCGTTTTATTTTTATTTTCAATTTTTGTATTTGCTTTTATTAAAATTTTTGTTTTCTTTAAAAAAAAGAGACAATAATAAAAATAATGAAATAATCTTTTATATTATTTTTACCTTTTTATCTCCAAACAAAGCCCATGAGCTCAGTCTAAAATCTAGAAAGATGACTTTTCTGTTGTTAAATGTTATCATCCGAAATTGACGAAAGGCTACAATGAAAGCTCAATTATGTTTATATTCTACTCTTTTAATTAATTATTAGGACGCCGTCCAATCATTTAATTAATCTTTTGACAATGTTCAATAATTAATCAACATATACATGCATGTCAATTTCACCCAACAGTTACAGCACCAACAGAAAATGTGAATGAGTTATAGCTCAAATAATATAAAAAAAGTTTAAGGATCATCATTTTTATTAAAATATGGTTAACACTTAACCAGCAATAAAAGAAAAATAAATAATTTCACACTATTAAATAAAATTTTACACTATTAAAAATACTAATAATAATTAATTAATGACTATAAATTATAAAATTTACTAATCCCAACTCCTAACACTCCTTAATAGTATAATCTCTTCATTCTTATCTATAAATTTTAGAATTCAAATTTCACTCTTAGTTAAAAAAAAATCTAAGTGAATGTTTCAACGTTCAACTAAGGGATATATATTTATATAAAAAATAAATATATATTATTTAATGTATTTTTAATATATATTTATATTTTAATATATATTTTATATTTATAACTTATTTTAGTATATATCTAGCATAATTTATTTATATATAATATGATTTAGGTAAATTATTATAACTTCCTCCTCTAATTTTAAATAATTATTCATTTTTAGAATGTCATTTATCACAAACAATTATTTAGTTAAAAAATTTGGATAAAAATATTACCTTACTTCAATCATTTGTTTCATATAATTATCTCAAAAGGAAAAAAAACATATGGAACCAGAATTTTTTTTTAAAAAAAGAAAGCATTGTGATAATAGCAAAAAGTATATAGACACGAGAAGAAGACGGTGGTGACAAATGCGAAAAGAGGCAAATAGTGATGAGCGCGGATTGGATTGGATTGGATATCGAATATATTCGCAAAATCCAAAAATATTTTTTAAAGCTTATTTTTATTAAAATATATCAATAAAATTTATTTTTATTTTTTTAAATTTGTTTATTCTTAAAATAATATTAAACATATTTTTCTTAAATAATAAATTAAAATAACACAACATATATAATAATTATTAATTGAAATAAGACATAAAAAGAATATTTACTTTTTTATTTTTTTATTTTTGCGGATACGCGAATATGCGGACAGGAACGGACCGAGACTTAGGAGGAGGGGGGCACTTGCCCCACTAAGTTTAAGAAAAAGAAATAATAATTCTATATAAATTAATGTATTTATCCCAATATAATTATATTTTTGTACCACAAAAATTTATAAACTTTTATTTTGAAATTTATCTTAAAAATAATCTTTTTATTAAATTTAACGTGTAACAATATTTATTTTGTTAAATTTGATTTAATATCAAAATTAAAATTAATTAAATAAATTAGCTCAATCAAAAAATTAATAAACAATGATAATATAATTTTTTTAAATTTAATTAACTATTTAGTTATCAAACTAAATCTCAATTTTTTAAATATAAGTAAAATTATCAATATTGTTTTGAATTTAATTGAGATAAAAAAATAATATTTATCTATTGATTAATATTGTTTATTTTAAAATTATATAATATTTTTTAATTTGATCTCTTAAATCATCTTGCTTGTAATAACTATTTTGGATTAAAAATATTTTGTCATAAATATTATGACAAATAAACTTCTTAATTGAATGTAAGGTAGTTAATATTTAAAAATTATAATGAGTAGTAGAACAATGATTTAAAAATATAGAAGTTAATTTTGATATATTAAAATATGTATTTTTTTTACATAGTCATTTGATTATATTTATTCTTTTAGATAATTATTTATATGATGAACGTAAAAGGTATTTTTTAATCATAATACATAATTAAATAGATGCATAAATTCTTTAATTTAACAGCATATCAAAATTAAATTAAAAATATAAAAAATTAATTATTTAAAAAAAAGAAAAAAATAATTGTAAATTAAATTTTTGTTATTTGATATAAACATATTTTTCATACATCGGTTTATTTTTTTATAGTATTTAAACACAATTATAGTTTCAAATTATAAATGTTAGTGTATTAATAGGCGCTAACGTGCCAATTGATTCAATCTTTTATTATTAAAAGTATATAAAAATAAATAAAAAAATTAGTTAGAATGATAAATTATCTATAATTTAATTAAAATATTTTAAGTTCAAATTTTAGAAATAAACTTTTTTTTATAAATGATATATAATGAGTAATATTTTAAGAATGAAAATATTTACTAATACTTTTTAATTTTTATATCTCTATTATACTTTTAATATAATTAGCAATATTCAACAAAATTTATATTAAGATATATGTTTTTGCTCTCACTCTTAAAATTTTTTGGATCCGTCACTGTATGCGAATATACGGATATCTACATAAAATCCGTAATCCGATCCGATTAGTGTACGGATCCGATCTGATAGCCTTGCGAATCAGATCCATATCCACAATTTTTAAATCAAATTCGGATAAATATCGCGAATATGTAGATCAAATAAGACCCGTGATCACCCTTAAAGACAAATCAATTACATAAAGACGCGCGTCGAGGACAAACACAAGTGGAGGATAGAAATTCTTAAATATCTTATATTTTTTCTTCTTTTCCCTTTGACGTTAATAACACAGTGCATAAAAGAAAGTAAGAAAGATAAAATTAATACATTAATTTTATAGCTTAAAATAAATGCATAATTTTTTCCTAAAAAAATAGATTATGCTAGATAAATAGGTAATCAATAATTTGTTTGAATAACATGAACAACTTCAAATCAAATCAAAACATATTATACCTCTAAATTATTTATCTAAATTTCAATATTAGAATAACCATCCGTACACCTAGTAAAATGAACATTCGATATATTAATTATTCACATTATTTAATATTTTCATTGTCTACCTATACTTTTTCAATATATATATATATATATATATATATAGAACTTCTCATATATATATAGAACTTCTCATAAAACAACCTGGTGAATTGTTGCAATTAATATGCCACTATCTTAGACATAGACATCAACCAAATTTATTAATGTATATTTATAAAGGTTAGTTTCCAATCACTATCATCATTTTATTAATGTATATTTATATGTATTAATTCATATATTTTTCTATTAAATAATTAGTTATTAGAATTATCAATCTTGCAATAAACAAATAATCAAATGTGTTTGCAATATTACAATAAAACAATATTTATCAAATATATATATATATATATATATATATATATATATTTCTATATACACAATAATTAATTGGTAAATTATTTTTTGTATGCACATAATATCATTTATTTAATTTAGTTGGCTATACAAATTTAGTTTACGCATTTCAAAAAAAAAATTGTTACTTCAAACTCTTTAAAATGTTAAACTTGAGCTCCCATGCATGCTATATTGAAGGACTATATATTAGGTTTTTTTTTTAATAAAAAATTAAAGCTAGATAATGGTTTTATTTAATATTAATGGATTAAAGGATTTTTTAATAAAATTTTAGAAGTCAATAAACTGATAAAGAACAAGCTAAGTATATTACAAACACTCTTGGAAACATTGTTTATTTAGATCATCAGATTAATTTAACTTTTAAAATTAATTCAAACCGCATTATAAACACTCTTAAGAAACATTGTTTATTTAGTGTCATTAATATATCAGATTTATAATAATAATTAGGCAAATCTTATGCAGCAAAAATATCTCTTAGCTTTGTATATTTGCCACCCACTATTCTACTTATATATATAGAAAGAGTGATTAGTGATTACATACACTAAATTAGAGTTAGTTAAAGACTAATAATAATTAAAGTAGCATATATCAATGATGAGTTCCACCACCAATAATAATAATAATTCCAAGGACGATTACGATGATGCTTTCACCAAAGCTGCTTCATTCGCATTTGCTCAGGTGTTTCCTGCAATCTTGAACGCTGCTATTGACATGAACTTGTTTGAGATCATATCAAAGGCAGAGAGTTCATTAGGCATGTCAGCTTCTGAGATTGCATCTAAGCTTCCAAAGCAACACAGTGAGATGGGTAGCAGACTTGAACGCATGCTGCCATCATTGGTGGCTCGTTCTCTTCTAACTTGCTCCATTCGCACCGTTAATGAAGATGGTGACACTGAAAGAGTTTATGCAGTTTCTCCTGTTGGAAAATACTATACAAGTACTCATCATGATGAACAAGAAGGCTCCTGGATTGCAATGTCAACTTTAAGCTACCAAGGTTACCGTCATCTTTGGTAATTAACCTTACTTAATTACCTTAACTTATTAACTTTATTCATTATTAATAAGTTTTTCTTTCATCTCAAAAAAGCAAATAACACACGACTGCATTGCGTTTGTTAACAAAATAAGATAAGATACTAAAAATAAGACACAGAGAATATAAATATTAAATTTGTTATTTTTATATTTTTTTTTTGTGATAAACTAGAACAAATTTTTATCCTCATTTTTTCTCGTTCAAACAATTTGAGAAAAAAATATTATAATAAAAAAATAATTATAAAAAATCAACAAAAATAATAAAATAAAAAATAAAAAATAAGATGTATCTTTTATTAGTGTCTTTGTGTCTTTTTTGTCAGGATAAACACAAAATACACTAATACAGTATCTCTTGACACAATATTTCTATCTATATCTCATATCTTATCTATTAAACATAATTTTGTGTTTGTGTATCCTTGTCTCAATGTCTCGTCCTCATAAACAAACACACACTAAGATATGCAGAAAGTTATAAAAATTGAGAAGTAGAAACAGGAAAATGAATGATTGTTATTTTTGAAAAAACAGGACAGATACAAAGGATGCAATATTGGATGCTAACAATCACAATCATTTCCAAAAAGTGTACGGAAAGATGGCATTTGAATATATGGAGACACACACAGAGTTAGGTAACCTTTTCGGGCAAGCAATGTCACAAGCTGGCTCTTTAGGAATGAAACAACTTCTTAATGCATATAAAGGAGGCTTTGATGGAATATCAACGTTAGTTGATGTAGGAGGTGGATATGGACAAGTCCTCAAAAAAATTCTCTTGCAATATCCATCAATTAAAGCAATTAATTTTGATTTGCCTCATGTTGTTAAAAACGCACCCCCTCATCCAGGTAATTAGTTATTACTATTTTAATTTAGAATGAATATCCCATCCCTAACAATTATTTTGAAAGGACAACGAGGTCCTTAAAAAAAACACTCAATCCGGACCCTAATATTTTTTTTGGACTGATTAGCTCCTGTGTAAAAAAAAACAACATTGATTTTTTTTGGTACATGAGTCTCGTTGTCCTTTCGAAGCAATTGTCAGGGGTTGGGTTGGGTTTTTTTTTGTTAAGGGCCTCGTTGTTTTTCGAAGTAATTGTCAAGGGCTATTTTATGTTTTATTCTTTAATTTATTTTATCTCATGTATTGAAATATACAAAAGGAAAAGTTTAGGGGGTCAGCAGTTTTGTTGAATTTTGGCCAGCATGTAACCAGCAGAGAAATGTGAGTCACTGGATGAAATCTCACACCAATCTCACACCATTAAATCATCATTGATGGTTATTTGCTGGCTACCAATCACAAAAGTTGCTGGCCCCTAGCATTGCTCTATACAAAATACATACTAAAAATATAAGTATTTTGCATGATCACTGATCAGGGATAGAGCATATCGGAGGAGACATGTTTAAAACTGTTCCAAAAGCTGATGCCATTTTACTCAAGGTTAGCATTTTATAATAATTCAAATTTATTGATTATCTAAGTCAACAATATGTTTTATATTAATAAAATCTAACAAAAACTCCTCATTTCAGCATGTATGTCATAGCTGGGAAGATGAAGAATGTGTCAAGGTTTTAAGAAACTGCTATGAAGCGTTGCCACCACATGGGAAGGTCATAGTTATGGATGCTTTAATGCCAGAAATTCCGAAATCAACATCGTTTAAGGATACTCAGGCTGTGGATCTCGATTTTCTTATGTTTCTAGTTTCCGGTGGAAAGGAAAGAGACGAAAAACAATTTGAGAAATTATGCAAGACCTCAGGATTTTCCCGATTTCAGGTTGCTTGCAATGATTCCTCAAATGTCTTTGCAGTCATGGAGTTTTACAAATAAAAATGACAGTAAAATGACAAATAAGTTCACTAAGATTTACGCTTCGATTATATTAAATTTAAAAAAAAAATATATTAATAAAGTCTTTCTTGATAACAGATATTGACAAGTCATATTGAAATTAAATCCGTTTGTGAGGATTGTTGGGACTAATCTAAAAATTATGTGTCAATATCTATTATTATTATAAAAGACTCCATTAATACTTTTTTTTTCAAGAGTTAATAACAAAAGTATTTAATAACAAAAAATATTAGCCGAAAACAACAATAAATACTAAATACAATAAATTTTAGCTATTTTTTGGTGTTTCCCTAATATTATTATATTTATATAAAAAAAAGTTATGCATAAAGAAAAACTTATTATAAAAGTTGTCCGTCCCATATTAAAATCCTTATCAACTTGCACTAATTTGCTTCTTAATTTGTTGCTTTTCATTCTCCTTCAATTTTTTTTTAAATAAATTCTGCAAAACATTGAAACAAACTCATATATACCTAAATTGCGTGTATGGAAAACCTTTAAACATGAATTCAATTTTCATAACATAGAGTGTACCACACATGATTAATGATGAAGATCGATAGATGACTATTTTGCTGTTGTTAGCATCCGAAATTAAGAACTTCAAAATTATCATAAATTATTTTTTGACCAGAAACATTGTCTGACAAGACAGATTTTCATACTGTAGTAGAATTGAGAGATGAAGTAGCGTTTACAAGCTTATTACTATTTGGACCATCGTCGCTACCGCCTTGAGTGAGTCCACCTGGGAGACTCATAACCGTTTGATAAATTGCGGTCACGATGAGAGTAGCAACTACTATGACAGCGTTGCGTTGATGTTCTCTTATTTACATTCTACCGCGATCCATTAGTATGAAAACAAGTGACCAAATTGACTTAAATTTTAGTTTGTCGTCACAGTTGGAATCATCATCAACCGATACACCATATTTTGCTTTAACTTTCAATAATATTTCTGTAATCGTTGGCAAAGCATGAACTTCAGCTAAGTCTCATCACTATATATATCGCGAAGAATAATTTATCCTTAATTTTAAAGAGGATAAGATTGAATTCACCTTAAAAATAACTTTAAAAATAATTTAACATATATTTGGTGTGGGTTTTATTTTTATTTTCAATTTTTGTATTTGTTTTTATTAAAAAAAATTTTGTTTTAAAAAAGAAAAGAGATAATAATAAAAATAATAAAATAATTTTTTATATTATTTTTACCTCTTTATCTCCAAACAAAGTCCATGAGCTCAGTCTAAAATGATCTAGAAAGATAACTTTTCGGTTGTTAAATGTTATCATCCGAAATTGACGAAAGGCTACAATGAAAGCTCAATTATGTTTATATTCAACTCTTTTAATTAGTTATTAGGACGCCGTCCAATAATTTAATTAATCTTTGACAAAGTGTTCAATATATAATTAATCAACATATACATGCATGTCAATTTCACCCAACAATTACATAATCAACGGTAAATGTTTACCAATGAATTATAGCTTAAATAATATAAAAAAAGTTTAAAAAGTTAATATTTTTATTAAATATAGTCGATACTTAATTTGTAAAAGAGAAGTAAATAATTTTATATTATTAGATAAAATCTCATACTATTAAAAACACTAATAATAATTAATTGATGACTATAAATTACAAAATTTATTGACCCCGACTCCTAACACTTCTCAATAATATAATTTTTTCATTCTCACCTATAAATTTCAGAATTCGAACCTCATTCTTAATTAAAAAAAAAAAGAAAAAGCTAAGTGAATGTTTCAACCTTCAACTAAGGGATATATGTATTTATATAAAAAATAAATATATATTATTTAATTTATTTTTAATATATATTTATATTTTAATATATATTTTATATTTATAACTTATTTTAGTATATATCTAGTATAATTTATTTATATATAATATGATTTAGGTACATTATTACTACTTCTTCCTCTAATTTTAAATAATTATTCATTTTTAAACTGTCATTTATCACAAACAATTATTTAGTTAAAAGATTTATTGGATAAAAATATTACCTTACTTCAATCGATTGTTTCATATAATTATCTCAAAAGAAAAAAAAATATGAAACCAGAATTTTTTTTTTCAAAAAAAAAGAAAGCATTGTGATAATAGCAAAAAGGTGAGTTCTATGATGTAGAAAGAAAAAAATTTCTACACCTATAGATATGTGTTGGTTCATTGGAAAGTTTGACAAGTGTTTAAAGAAAAAGACAAAGTCTATACTCTTTGTAGGAATGATATAAAAAAATTTTCTTTTTTGATATAGAATTTAAGTGAGTAATTATTTTCATTATGACTAATTATGTTGACATAATAATAGACCTCATCATAAATTGGATTTCTGTTTTATTATTGTTTGAAAAATAACGACTCAGTTTAAGCTATTAACCATTTAATCTAAATTTATTTTTTATTTACAAAATATATAGTAAATTATTTTATATGGCAATATTGTTTAAAAATAAAGGGTTGTATGATATCTAATAAAAAAAATATTTGTGTCATAAATTTTATATTATTAAATTGTCTTAAAAGTATGTTTACCGTCACAAAATTTAAAAATTGTAAATAACAATATAATAAATAATATTTTTTATTGTTAACTTTTAATTTAATTAAACGTATTTAGTGAATTTAGATGCTAGCAAAAATTAGTGTAATTTATTTTATTTTAATAATAAAAAGATCATTAAGTATGTATTGCTCATAATATAAAAAAAAATCATTACAAATGGATATTATTAGTATGACTAATTATGTAATACGTGAGTCATATTTCTGGAATACATTACAATTGTATTTTGGCTTACAATATAACACAATGAATATATTTTTTATTTGGAACTTATTTATTCCATTGATTTTTATAGTTTTACGAAATTTTTAATTAAGTTTTTATGTTTTTTTTTAATTGAGTCTTTGCTCTAAAATTTTTTTAATTGAGTTTCTATACTTTATTTTTTTTTATTGGATTCTTATACCAAATTTTTTTTAGTTGGGTCCCTATACAATTAAATCAATTACGGTAAAAAAGAACCTAATTAAAAAAATTAATACAGAGACCAAATTAAAAAAAATATAAAGACCTAATTGAAAATTTTACAAAATTATAGAAACCAACAAAATAATTAAACTTTTATTTGGATTTAACAAAATTTACTATAATAGTAATAACAATAATAAATATGGATTAAAAATAAAAATAATAAGTTAGTTTATTAAAAGATTAAAATGATTCAAAGTTCAAACAAAATAAAATATATAACCTGAAGCCTTTTATTGTAGTTGTTAAAGATCGATAAAAAAATAATTTTGTGGTGAGATTTATCATCTTACTAAATTTAATTTTAATTAGTATAATTAGTCAATCAAAATTTTGACCTAACCACTTGCAGAAAAAACAAGGTCCTTGTACTTCTCCTACAAAGAGTGCAGATTTTGTCACTTTTTAAACACTTGTCAAGCTCTCCAATAAATCAACACATATCTATAGGTATAGAATTTCTTTTTACACCATAGAATTCACCTAGCAAAAAATATAAAGACACGAGAGGAAGACGGTGGTAACAAATGCGAAGAGAGGCAAATCAATTACATAAAGACGATGCGTCGAGGATAGAAATTCTTAAATATTTTATATTTTTTCTTCTTTTCACTTTGATGTTAATAACCCAGTGCATAAAAGAAAGTAAGAAAGATAAAATTAATATAACATTAATTTTATAGCTTAAAATAAATGCATAATTTTTTCCTCAAAATATATATATATATATATAGAACTTCTCATAAAACAACCGGTAAATTGTTGCAATTAATATGCCACTGTCTTAGACATAGACATCAACCAACCTCCAACCATATATAACCCAAAACCAAATTTGTAAAGGTTATTAGTTTCCAATCACTATCATCATTTTATTAATGTATATTTATGTATATTTATATGTATTAATTCATACAATTTTCTATTAAAGAATTAGTTATTAGAATTATCAATCTTGCAATAAACAAATAATCAAATGTGTTTACAATATTACAATAAAACAATATTTATGTCATATATATATATATATATATATTATAATTAATTGGTAAATAATTTTTTGTATGCACATAATATCATTTATTTAATTTAGTTGGCTATACAAATTTAGTTTACACATATTTCAAAAAAAGTTTAATTATTCTGTTGATTTTTATAATTTCGAAAAAATTTTAATTAAATTTCTATATTTTTTTAATTGAGTTCTGGTACTAATTTTTTTTTAATTGAGTCCCTATACCTTTTTTTATTTTTATTTGAATCCCTACATCATTTTTTTTAATTGGGTCCCTATACAATTAAGTCAATTACCACTAAAAGGGACTTAATTGAAAAAAAAAATTGGTGCAGAACCCAATTAAAAGAAAAAAAATATAGGGAACTAATTGAAAATTTTACAAAACTATAGAGACCAATAGAGTAATTAAACCAAAAAAATTTTGTTACTTCAAACTCTTTAAAACGTTAAACTTGAGCTACCATGCATGCTATATTGAAGGACTATATATTAGGTTTTTTTTAAAAATGAAAAAGCTAGATAATGATTTTATTTGATATTAATGGATTAAAGGACTTTTTTTATAAAATTTTAAAAGTCAATAAACTAATAAAGAACAAGCTAAGTATTACAAACACTCTTGGAAACATTGTTTATTTAGATCATCAGATTAATTTAACTTTTAAAATTAATTCAAACCGCATTATAAACACTCTTAATTAAGAAACATTATTGTTTATTTAGTGTCATTAATATATCAGATTTATAATAATAATTAGTCAAATCTTATGCAAAAAAATATCTCTTAGCTTTGTATATTTGCCACTGACTATTCTACTTATATATATAGAGAGAGTGATGAGTGATTACATACACTAAATTAGAGTTAGTTAAAGACTAATCCTTAAAGTAGCATATATCAATTATGAGTTCCACCACCAATAATAATAATAATAATAATTCCAAGGAGGAGTACGATGATGCTTTCACCAAAGCTGCTTCCTTCGCATTTGCTCAAGTGTTTCCTGCAATCTTGAACGCTGCTATTGATATGAACTTGTTTGATATCATATCAAAGGCAGAGAGTTCGTTAGGCATGTCAGCTTCTGAGATTGCATCTAAGATTCCAAACCAACACAGCGAAATGGGTAGCAGACTTGAACGCATGCTGCCATCATTGGTGGCTCGTTCTCTTCTGACTTGCTCCATTCGCACCATTAATGAAGACGGTGACACTGAAAGAATTTATGCAGTTTCTCCTGTTGGAAAATACTATACAAGTACTCATCATGATGAACAAGGAGGCTCCTGGATTGTAATGTCAACTATAACCTACCAAGGTTGCCGTCATATTTGGTAATTAACCTTACTTAATTACCTTAACTTACTAACTTTATTCATTATTAATAAGTATTTCTTTTATCTCAAAAAACAAATAACACAAGGTTACGTTTATTTTTAAGAGCAGAATAAAACAAGACACTGAGAATAAGATACAAATGATAGGAACATAAAATTTTGTGTTTGTATTTTTTTAATGATAAATTAGAATAAATTATGAAAATCTAATTTATTTTTATTTAAAAAATTTGAGAAGAAAAATATAATAATAAAAAATATAATTATAAAAAATTAATAAAAATAATAAAAGAAAAAATAAAAAATAAATTGTATCTCTTATTAGTATATCTGTGTCATTTTTGTCAGAACACCTCTGAACACAATATCTTTATTCATATCTCATGTGTCATCTATTAAATATGATATTGTGTCTCTGTCTTAAAGTTCCGTCTCTAAAAACAAATGAACACGAGAAGGACATGCAGAAAGTTATAAAAATTGAGAAGGAGAAACAGAAAAATTAATGATTGTTATTTTTGAAAAAACAGGACAGATACAAAGGATGCAATATTGGATGCTAACAATCACAATCATTTCCAAAAAGTGTACGGAAAGATGGCATTTGAATATATGGAGACAGACACAGAGTTAGGTAACCTTTTCGGACAAGCAATGTCACAAGCTGGGTCTTTAGGAATGAAACAAGTTCTTAATGCATATAAAGGCTTTGAGGGAGTATCAACGTTAGTTGACGTAGGAGGTGGATATGGACAAACCTTGAAACAAATTATCTTTCAATATCCATCAATTAAAGCAATTAATTTTGATTTGCCTCATGTTGTTAAAAACGCACCCCCTCATCCAGGTAATTAGTTATTACTATTTTAATTTATTTGATCTCATGTATTGAAAGAGGTGGAAATTCAAGTGCAGGTGCAGTCGACTTCATGTAAAGTTGATATCTGAGGGCTATTAGATGATTCGACTGATTTAATTAAATTTTCATTTAACAGCTCTACTCAAGTATCAACTTCACTGTGAAATTGACTGTACCTGAGTTTTCACCAATGAAAGATACAAAATATATGGTGAAAACTCAGGTGCAGTCGACTTCACGTAAAGTTGATAGCTGAGAGTCATTAGATGAAAATTTAGTTAAATCAGTCAAATCATCTAACGGCTCTCAGTTATCAATTTTACGTAAAATTGACTGCACGTGAGTTTGTACCAAAATGGACATACTAAAAATATAAGTATTTTGCTTGATCACTGATTAGGGATAGAGCATATCGGAGGAGACATGTTTAAAACTGTTCCAAAAGCTGATGCCATTTTACTCAAGGTTAAAATTTTATAATTATTCAAATTTATTTATTATCTAAGTGATCAATATATTTTATATTAATAAAATCTAACAAGTTGACATCATTATTATTTCAGCATGTATGTCATAATTGGGGAGATGAAGAATGTGTCAAGTTTTTAAGAAACTGCTATGAAGCTTTGCCACCACATGGGAAGGTCATAGTTTTGGATGCTTTATTGCCAGAAATTCCGAAATCAACATCGTTTAAGGATACTCAGGCTGTGGATCTCGATTTTCTTATGTTTCTAGTTCACGGTGGAAAGGAAAGAACTGAAAAACAATTTGAGAAATTATGCAAGGCCTCAGGATTTTCCCGATTTCAGGTTGCTTGCAATGATTCCTCAAATGTCGTTGCAGTCATGGAGTTTTACAAATAAAAATGAGAGTAAAATGATAAATAAGTTCACGAAGATTTACGCTTCGAACATATTAATTTTTGAAAAAACAAATATTAATAAAGTCTTCTGTGATAGCAGATATTGACACGTCATATTAAAATTAAATCCTTTTATTATGATTGTTGGGATTAATCTAAAAATAATGTGTCAATATCTATTATTATAAAAGATTCTATTAATACTTTTTTTTTCAAAAGTTAATTTATCTAAAACATAACAAAGTATTTAATAACAAAAAATATTAGTCAAAAACAACAATAAATATTAAATACGATAAATTTTAGTTATTTTTTTGTGTTTTTCTAATATTATTATATTTATATAAAAGAAAGTTATGCATAAAGAAAAGCTTATTATTCAGGTTGTCCGTCCCACATTAAAATCCTTATCTACTTGCACTAATTTGTTTCTTAATTTGTTGCTTTTCCTTCCTCTTCAACTTTTTTTTAAAATAAATTCTGCAAAACATTGAAACAAACTCATATACATACAAACAATAATACTGCAAGCCTCATATATACAAACAATAATACTGCCAATATATATCACAGTCACACCTATTATTACGTATCTCATCTACATACAAACAATAATACTGCAAGCCTCTACTTACCATTTTATTTGTTTATTTATTTATTATTTTTTTGTTACAGCCAGACCAAGACTAATATATATATATATATATATATATATATATATATATATATATATAGGTAGACAATAAAAAAATTAAACAGTGTGAACAATAGAGTAAAAAATATTTAATTCAATCGGTATGCAGATGGTTATGTTGGTTCTTAATTGGATAGTTATTTTTTTTATTCGATTTATTCATGCACAATTAACAATGACTGAATGTATATATGTTCAATTTATTAGGTGTGCGAATGATTATCCTAATATTAGAGTTTAAAAAATAATTTAAGAGTGAAATATTTTTTTTTATTTTATTGAGCCAATTTTAAAACTCATTATTCATATAGTTCATAAAGATTATTGTCACTTGTTGTTGTTGGGAGAAATATTGTTTATTACCCACTATCAACTTTATGTATATATAGATAAGATAATCTCAAGTTCCCAATTTAACTGTGTTGATCAAAGATAGATGTTCCATAATTTTCACACACTCCATTTCACCACATAGTAAAATGGATTCAAATATTTTTCATAATTACGAAAATTAAAAATACTTACAATATTTAAGAAAATTTTATAGTATATCCTTTTGGAATATTCTTCAAAAAATGAAACCTTCAAAAATAATTTAACATATATTCGGTGTGTGTTTTATTTTTATTTTCAATTTTTATATTTATTTTTATTAAAAGTTTTGTTGTTTTATAAAAGAAAAGAGACAATAATAAAAATAATAAAATCATATTTTATATTTTTTTTTCTTTCTCGTTGACAGGATCTGAAAAATAAAAATAAACAAGAAAAACAGAAACAATCAAAGTCCATGCACGAGCTCAGTCTAGAATAATCTAGAAAGATGACTTTTCTGCTGTTAAATGTTATCCTCCGCAATTGACGAAAGGCTACAATGAAAGCTCAGTTACGTTTATATTCAACTTTTTAATGAATTATTAGGATGCCGTTCAATTTAATCTTTGACAAAGTGCTCAATAATTCATCGAATAAGAGTACCAACAAGCTAAGTGAATGTTTCAACTTTCAAACGGTATATTTATACGGATCCGCTAGGAAGACAATGAACTATTTGTACAATATGTATAATGGGCTATTGAGTTATAAAATGAACATATCCCATAATATTTAGAATAATCATCCGAGTACTAGGATAATAAACATCTTTCCAAAAACTTAAACTGATTTTGGAGTTCACCAAGAATCGAACTCTTTATCTTTCGAATCTAGCTCTCTAATACCATGTCATGATACTACTCATCTCAAAAGCTTCAACTGACAGAAAAAAGTAATACTAATTTGATGAGTTTGGAAAACTCCAAATTAATTTTTGTGATGAACAAACATTATTAAAATACTTAATTGCAAAATTATTAATTCAATCTTGATTAATTTTATGTTAATTAATAATTTTGTGATGCAGGTTTTTATATGGGCCGAAAATAAAATAAAATGTTGCAGCCCAAGTGTGAATTTGCTTTCCAATTCAGCATTGATTCAAAAATATTCAATGATATATGGCTGAATTATTGTGATGATTAACTGAGCAAGATTAATATTGTTGCTACAAGCCCAAAGAAAGCTTCCTATGTTTGATCCAAATCCATCAGGAAAGCAGTTGTTTCTAGTTGGGCCAAGAATAATCCTTGTTGCAAACAAGCCCAAAATTATTGAATGCTTCCATGCATTACCCGAATCCATGAAGCTTCCAACGGATTCCAACTCACTTTTGAAGGATTTGAAATTTAATTAAACTAGCATGGGGAACATGAGAGAGAAGGTGTGATTGACATGATGGTGATCATAATGATACACGCCACTCTAAGCTAGGGAAGTGGGACTTTAATTTCATTTTGTTATTACCCATTAGTTTGAGTTCAAACTTCTCTCTCCTCTCTCTTACCTTTGCTTCTTCTCTTCGGTTATTACACAGGAAGCCATGGAAGCTACTTGGAGCTACCAAAAGGAAAGAAACGCAAGGCTAAAGACCATCGAGTTGATGGCACGAAAAAGAAAAAGAAAAGTATGCTGTGACTGAGATTATCACCTAATCTGGTAAGATTTGGTGAGGTAATCTCGGATCCTTCATACACAAAAAGAAGGATGAAGATTCGGCCAGTAGGAAAGATCCTTGGAGGCATGGCTTGTCTTTGATTCTGCTCAACCACCACAGGGAGTAGCTAGAGTGGCGAAGTGATGGTTGAAGGCAGAGATTGAAGCAGATGAAGTCATCATCATCATGAAGCATCAAGGGCCAGAAATCCATCTTGGAGAGGAAGCCAAGGATGGAGCGCTCGAATTGATGAAGAGTGATGACCAAGGAAGGACTAGAGGTATTTGCATGTTGGTTTCTGCATGAGTTACCTTTTCTCTCTGGGTGGCTGAACCGGTTTTTGTTGAAGGAAAAGAAGCTGAGCTCGGGTTTGTGTTTCAACTGTGAAGGCTTCACTTCTCTATAAAAGAGGTGAACAGTCATGGTTTGATTCAAGGAGTAAGATTTGAGAGTGCAAGGCACAGAGTTCTCAGAGCTACCTAAGCTAGCAGTTCTCTTCTCCTTCAATGTTTTCTGTTTAGTAATTTTCTGTTTAATTTTGTCATGTCTTGAGTCTCATGGAAAAAGGCAAACAGTGAGGTTTGTATGAAAAAAGCCATAGAGCGAAAAAAGGCAGAGAGTGCAAAATTAAAAGAAAAAGCCATAGATGTCTTAGAGTTCTTTTGTACATCTGTGTTGTGTTTCATGATTCTGTGGGAATCCCCTTGTAAGTTGGGTTAGCACTTTACAAGTTGTAATCTGGATGATTATAGTGAAATTCCATCATTGTTGTGATGGAGACTGGATGTAGGCTGCACTGCACTTAACAGCTGAACCAGGATATATCTGGGTGTAATTTTCTCTCTCTCCTACTTCACTTCTGTTTTTACTGTTCTAATGCAAAGTCAAAATGTCTCATGCCAAGTGACGAGACAAAATGAAAATGTCTCATGACTAGGGACGAGATAAAACAGAAAAGTCTCCTCTAAAGTCCAGCAAGTGTTAGCAAGCGAAAAGGGGGCTAAGATTCAACCCCCCTTCTCTTAGCCACTGAAACCATCATAATTATTATATCTCTAATATTCCATAAAACTCCATTACAAATATTTTATTGGCTCTTTATACTTTCCCTATTTATATATATATGATAAATGATTTAGGTAGATTATTATTACTCCCTCCTCTAATTTGAAACATTCATTTATTATTTTAAA
Source organism: Arachis stenosperma (assembly GCF_014773155.1). NCBI lineage: Eukaryota > Viridiplantae > Streptophyta > Magnoliopsida > Fabales > Fabaceae > Arachis > Arachis stenosperma. The sequence goes on along the minus strand of NC_080386.1, from coordinate 134,435,522 downwards.
ATTGTCATTCATCACAAACAAATATTTAATTGAAAGAGCATGTAGTCAAATTTTATGGAATAAAAAATCTCTTAGCGTGTATATATATATAGAGAGAGTGATGAGTGACTACTGACTAATACTAATACATACACTAAATTAGAGTTAGTTAATTAAAGAGTAATAATAATTAAAGTAGATAGCATATATGAATATGATGAGTTCAATAACCACCAAGGAGGATTATGATGATGCTTTCACCAAAGCTGCTTCCTTTGCATTTGCTCAGGTGTTTCCTGCAATCTTGAACGCTGCTATTGATATGAACTTGTTTGATATCATATCAAAGGCAGAGAGTTCGTTAGGCATGTCAGCTTCTGAGATTGCATCTAAGATTCCAAAGCAACACAGTGAGATGGGTAGCAGACTTGAACGCATGCTGCCATCATTGGTGGCTCATTCTCTTCTGACTTGCTCCATTCGCACCATTAATGAAGACGGTGACACTGAAAGGGTTTATGCAGTTTCTCCTGTTGGAAAATACTATACTAGTCATGAACAACGAGGCTCCTTGGCTGCAATGTCAACTTTAGTCTATCGAGGATACCGTCATCTTTGGTAATCTTACATATTACTACATAAAATGTTATCCATACACTAAAATGAGTATTATAACTATAAGTTTGGTTTAATTTATTTTTAATATGTATTTATATTCTAACGTATATTTTATACTGATAGTTGACTTTAGTATTTAATTTTGGTATACATATAATATAGTCGCTATTACTTAATCAATTCTGCTATGTTACCAATAGCATTTCCGTCAACTTCTGCTATAACTCTTGTTTATGATTATGTTTAATGTAAGTGTCTTTGTGAATGTGTCTAATAAAAATATTTTTTTTTATGGTTGTGTCTAATGAAAGTGTCTTTATATATGTATTTTCTGAATGTGTCTTCTTATACATGTGTTTAAAATATAATAATTAATTATTATTGACAATAAATTGGTAGATAGTATATTGATACCCTATACTTTTTCTTATTTAATAAGCAATATTAAAGGGTCATCAAAATTTATTGGCTTTGACCTTCAGTTAATAATAAATGTTTATAAATATAGGATAAAATATCTTGTTGGATTACTAGACTAAAAAAAATTGAATTAATGACAAAATAATAACTAAAAATAATAAATTTTATAACCCCTAAAGGACTATCTAAGGTGTAGCCAACTTAAAACCAACTAGTTGAAAAATAATTTATTTTTAATTTTAAAATTTAAAAAAATAATATAATAGAGAGTTGTTTTTTTTATAATGGACTTATTTTTTAACTAATTAACTACCTTAATTGATTCTTAGTGAGATCGATTCTTTATTTATGTCTTGTCCTTTACATTATTGACCACATTTTAATTTCAATTTACTTGTCAGAAACCAAATAACACAATATATATAGACTAGGAGTATCATATGAAGAAAAGTTATAAAAATTGAAAAGAAAGAAAATATGTATATTACTATATTTTAATGATTCTTATTTTAAAAAAAAAAAAAACAGGACAGATACAAAGGATGCAATATTGGATGCTAACAATGACAATCATTTCGAAAAAGTGTATGGAAAGTTGCCATTTGAATATATGGAGACAGATAAAGAGTTAGGTAATCTTTACGAGCAAGCAATGTCACAAGCTGGCTCTTTAGGAATGAAATCAACCCTTAATGCATATAAAGGCTTTGAGGGAGTATCAACGTTAGTTGATGTTGGAGGTGGATACGGACAAGTCCTCAAACAAATTCTCTTCCACTATCCATCAATTCAAAAAGCAATTAATTTTGATTTGCCTCGTGTTGTCACAAATGCACCCCCTCATCCAGGTAATTCTTTAGATGGAAATTTATCGACTTCATGTGAAGTTAATAATTGAGAGTTGTTAGATGAAAATTCAATTAAATTAGTTAAATTATTTAACCGTTCTTAACTATTAACTTTATGTGAAGTTGACTGCACCTGGATTTTTATCAATTCTTTAACACTAATTTTATCTCATGTATGCCAAATACAAAATGAAAAAATATTATTGATTTAGATAGCATGCACTATTTTGCATGATCATTGATCAGGGATAGAGCATATTGGAGGAGACATGTTTAAAAATGTTCCAAAAGGTGATGCCATTTTACTCAAGGTTAGCATTTTATAATAATTCAAATTTATTTATTATCTAAGTCATCAATAATATATTTTATATTAATAAAATCTAATAAGTTGACATCAATATTATTTCAGCATGTATGTCATAATTTTGGAGATGAAGAATGTGTCAAGGTTTTAAGAAACTGCTATGAAGCTTTGCCACCACATGGGAAGGTCATAGTTTTGGATACTTTATTGCCAGAAATTCCGAAATCAACATCGTCTAAGGATACTCAAGCTGTGGATCTGGATTTTCTTATCTTTCTATTTCATGGTGGAAAGGAAAGAACTGAAAAACAATTTGAGAAATTATGCAAGGCCTCAGGATTTTCACGGTTTCAGGTTGCTTGCAATGATTCCTCAATTATCGTTGCAGTCATGGAGTTTTACAAATAAAAATTAGAATAAAATGACAAATAAATTTTTAAAAATTTATATTTTAAATATATGTATTAATTCTGAAAAATATATATGTATAATTAGTAGTGTGAATGAATAATGATGATGGCGTCAAATTAAAGTTTCATATATGTCTAGTTTTACTATTCAGGTTGTCCCACATTAAAATCCTTATCCACTTGCATTAATTTGCTTCTTAATTTCTTGCTTTTCATTCCTCTTCAATTTTTTTTTAATAAATTCTTCTGCAAAACATTGAAACAAACTCTGTGGCTACTAAATTGCATGGAATTCAATCTTTATTTTTTTGTAACATATATAGAGTTTACCCACCACACATGATTAATGATGAAGATCGATAGATGAGTTTTCTGTTGTTAGCATCCGAAATTAAGAAAAGTCTACAATGTGTATCTCACTATCTCGTGACCTGCAATGATGTATAAGCAAGAAAGCTCATTTAATTTATATTATTCACCCTCTTTATATATACATATTTATTAGGATGCCGTCCAATTTAATTAATCTTTGATGACATGATTATTCATAAGCACTTTCTCAATTCAAAAATATTATTTGTGTATTAAAATTAATTATTAAAATTAGTTATTATATATTTATATATAAATATATGTATAATTTAATTTATTTTTAATATATATTTTATTTTAATATGTATTCTATACTAATAACTGATTTTAATATTAGTTTTACACTAAATTATCCTCAATTATATTTCTCAAAGTGCTCAATAATCAAGCACATAAATAATAAAAATATTATTTGTACATTAAAATTAATCACTAAAATTAGTTACTAATGTATTTGTGTATAAATATATATGTAATTTAATTTATTTTTAGTATGTATTTATATTTTAATATATATTTTATATTGATAACTGATTTTGATAACTAATTTTAGTGTGCATGTAGCATTACCCCGTAAATAATATGGGCAACCACGAATATACGCATTGTAGCGACCTTCAGTTTTAAAAATATAAATATAAATAAGTTATAATTTATTTCATAAATTGGAGTTTTTTTTTTTTACCTTTAGAAATTATTTTATCATCAGTAATTGAACTAATTTTATAACTATTTGAATTCAATCAAATTCATATTCTTATATATATAAATATTTTATGATGAAATATTTTACATAATTAAAACTATAATTTTAGTTATTTATAAGAAATAAAACTTATATCTATATTTTAATTTGAGTAATTGATATTTTAATTTAAAAATAGAGTTTAGTTAATAATATTATTATCGAACTTAGCTTTGTTAATGTTTCACTAAATATCTTTCACTCTTAAGTTACTAATGTCATTTAGATTAATAACGCATATATTATTAACTTTATATATAAATTATTATTATTATTATTATTATTATTATTATTATTATTATTATTATTATTATAATTATAGCTAGCGTTATTCATTGCTAGTTCTACTAAGGAAACTTTATAATATTATAAGTTACACAATTAGATATTGTAACATTATAAGTTACGTTAATATATATAAAGAAAGAGTACTCGGTCACTTTCATAGATATAAGTTTTGTAATATAATATTATATTATTATAATTCGTTCTTAGCTTCCTTCTATATAAGTATAACCTATTATTATAATTTCCTTTCATAAAGTGTATATAAAATATAAATAAAGCTAAGGCGGCGTATTTGTATTAATCATATATATATCATTAACGTATGCGAGAAAAAAAAAAAGAAAGAACACGGAGAGAGAAGACCGAAGAGAACGTAAATCCTTCGGAACTTCCGGCTTCAATTTCTTGAAATTCGTAACTCCAATAAAAAATCTAATCCGTTTTAGGAGACATAGACGATACTGGACATTTTCTTCTTCGATAGCTCAGTCAGATAGCTTCTCCGGAGTTTTGAATATTTTGATTCCGTACGAAGGTATGGTTTTGGTTTCTCGTAGTTAATATTTAATGTCACGTGAAAACTTAGGCTAGAAGACCTTAAGATAGGAATGAACTGAGTGAATAATTGATGGTTTGTGTATATGGTATAAAATGTGAGGTTTAGCTGTTGTCAATAATTTGCTGTTGAAGTTGGTCGGTTTGGAAAAAGATTTAATATTGGTATTTGTTTGATTATGAAATAATTTGTTACTGGAAATGATTTGAGTGACTGAGAGGTGTTTGGTTTGATAGTTGGGACCCTTGAAGGGTGGCAGAAATTTAAGTCTTAGAGGAGATAATGCCAAAATTTCTTTAAGAATTGGAATTTGATTTGAGGTGGTATTTTTAAAAAGAAAGAGATTATTATGTGGCTTGTGTATTTGAGACTATTTGTTGACCCTCTGTCGCAAGATGTGACCGGGCACTTTAACTCCCCGGATTCCCCCATGGGCATGCATATAAATATGAATATTGAATATTATTGAGCTTGGAGTTTAACTCCATGGAATACTATATTATTGAGCTTGGAGTGTAACTCCATGGAATATTATTGAGCTTGGAGTGTGACTCCATGGAATATTATATTTGAGCTTGGGGTTTGACTCCATGGAATATTATTGAGCTTGGGGATGCGCGCACAGAGGGACTGTCCAATGGTTAACTACCAGGACTTGTCGGGTTGGCTGTATAACCGACAGATGAGACTCATCAGCCATAGGACAGGCATACATCATATGCATTTGTTTGTTTGCTTGAGTGTGCATTGTTTTGGTTTGCTTAACTGTTTAATTCTGCTTATCCGCTACTTGTTCTACTTGCTGTAAATGCTTCTCTACCTGTGTTTTTCTTGCTTGAACTATATGTGTATGTTTTCTGAGAAATCCTTCTTGGCGAAGGTGTAAGGAGAGAGGATTGTTCCGCCAATGATTCGGAGGATTAGAGGAGACAGAACGTGGATTATTAGGTTAAAGTTAGATTCAGAATTATAATACCTTAGACAACTTACCCAATTTCTGGTTTAGTTGAATTCTTAAGCTGAAATCTGAGTGTCGAAGTTCTAGGAATGCCTCTGGCTTTCCTGAGACCTTTTATATTAACTATGCGGGCACCTTTACCATACTGAGAACCTCCGGTTCTCATCCCATACTATGTTATTGTTTTTCAGATGCAGGTCGAGAGACACCTCGTTGAGCGTTTGGGTATCCTCCTTACGAGCGAAGAACTGTCTTTTGGACTGTCATATTTTGTTTTAGGCTATGTATATATGTTTATAGAATCTCTGCATGTATATTTTGTGTTTTGTCCCTCCTAGAGGTCGACTTGGAGATACAGGGGTTTATTTTGTGGTTTGAGTTTTATTTTGGGTTGTATATATACATAATTATGTACTCTGGTCGGCCTTAGCTTCACAGGTCGAGTCTGGAGCTTGCTATCTGAGTTTTGGAACTCTGATATGTATATATATGTGTTCAGTTATCTTTCGCTTTTACCTGTCTGTTTTACGAATATCCATGCGAGTGTGTCACGATTTTCTGTTTATTAATTTGTTTAGCTTGTTCTTCAAGGCTCCTAGATATGATTTCACCCAACTACATCTATGTAGATATCATTTTCTTTTAGAGGTCGTAATACCTTGCCACCTCTGCTTTACGACTTAAGCGTAAGGCCCTGTGTGGTAGGGTGTTACACGCATTGCATTTGCACCTAATTATAATTAACAAGGATAAATGAATGCTTCAACTTTCAACTGTATGTATTTTAAAATATAACGTGTGACATGCCTCAAATTTTGTATATTAACTTATGTATAAAAATTAATTAAATAAGATATATATTAAAATTAATTACTAAAATCAGTTATTAATATAAAATTCATGTTAAATATAAAATATATATTAAAAATGAATTAAATCATATATATTTATACATTAAATATATATATAGTATTTTAATTAAATAAGCGAAAAATTCCCACCATGTCCAATGCATAACAACCACCAATAATCATTAGTTAATTGATGTTTTAAAAGTATATGTTAGGATAATAAATTAAAATTTTTTTATTAAAAATACAAAAATTTAAATTTTTAATATATTTGTTTTGTATTTTATTATATATTTTCAAGATACATGTTAACTAAATTCTTATAAAATCTAAATCTTCTTTATCACTATTATCATCATAAATACACACAAGTCAAGTTGACTTTTTAACATTAATTGTATTTTAAGGATTTATTTTCTTTAGTTATTATTATTATTTAATTTTTTTAAACCTTTTAGTTTAACAAAAAAATAAATTCACAAAAGATTAAAATTTTATTTTTGTAAACAAATTTTTTAATTACTAATATAACTGATAACAAGCTAAGTGAGGAAAAAATATGTAGAAAAGTTTGTTTAAATATTTCTAGCTTGTAGGCTAGTTTGGTAATATGCTTATGTATAAAGTGAGCGTTTGTGAATTAAGCAAGATCATAGAAAGAGAGGCTATAAAAGTATAAATCAGTATATATATTTGTTACGGTGGGTAACCGGAGATTAATAAGATGGATGACGTTTGATGGCCCAAGTGTATGAAGGAGGAGAACTCCGGATGTATCTGCAACTCGGGAGGCTCCGTCCGACTTGCGCGCGTGAGTGAATGGGGGGTGGTGCCTGCAAAGACACTCCGATGCCTAAGTTAGCAAGAGTGTGAGCAGGTCTAGAGAGTATTGGACTTAGAGATACCTGAGGTGTGTCAGTGTACTTTATAGTGGTGAGCCAATAACCACCGTTGGAGTAGTGCCGTATCTTTAGGATATTAACCGTCCCATTATCTTAGGGAGGTTAAGATATGGCTTTGTGAAGTGGTTAGAGAGATTTTAGGGGCGGTTACTCATTTGAATGAGTGTTTATCTGCCAGCTAATCTTATAACCGACTTCTTCATACTAAGTCGTGGTTGACACCGACTTCTTAAGTGGAGGTCGGTGCTTTGCTAGGCCTAATCTATTGGATCGGGCCTTTTGGCTGGATCTGGGCCCTTAGCGTTGGGCCAGGGTATGAACAGTGCCCCTACTTGAGCTCAAGATCCTTTTAAGGCTTGGGTTCAAGTATTCAACTCGGGTTCGTAGCCGACTTTCACGGGTTTTGAAACCGACGTGATTTTTGCGACCTTTTGTTTCTGACAGTTACGTCAATTCAAGCGTCGTGTCCGTTGAGGGAGCGTTTAGGGATTGAGGGCTTTGGTAACGGTGCAGTCTCATTAATGACTGCCTCGTTTTTACCGTTATGCCCCTTAGCCTATTTATAAATACTTTCCCTCTCTTTCGTTTTTCCGTTTCTGCAATCTTTCAAACTTCTTATTCCTTGCTCGTGCTATATTCTTGTGCTTGAAGATTTCCGCTCTCTCCAACCTTCATTTCTTGGATAAAGGTTAGTTTTATTTCTTCCATGTCATGCCTTATGTTTGCATGTTTTGTTTTGTGAGTGGATAGGTTGGCCTGTAGATTCTAGCTTCGTATCTCTCCTCTTTAGGGGCCGTGTTTTTTGATTTTTTTCTTTTTCTTTTTTTTCTTTTGTAGGTTTCTGCCACTTTTCTTTATATAAAAAATGGCTTCCGTAGATGTTCTTTCTTTGTGGGTTGATGACACTGTCCTTGGGGAGGAACCCCTGGTCGACGCTGAGTTTATCACTCATCTTCGTACTCATCACCGGCTCTGTACTTCGGAGGAGGACGAGCCAAAATATGAACTGATAATCCCGGGTCCTGAAGACCGGGTCTGTTTTGGGAGAGTTAATGAGGCGGCCCCTCATTTTTTCTTCATGTATGAATGTATGATCACCCGTTTGGGTGTTTTTCTTCCTTTCTCTGATTTCGAGATATCTGTTTTGCACCACTGTAGAGTTGCCCCTACTCAACTTCACCCAAATTCTTGGGGTTTTTTGAAGATCTATCAGTTTGTTAGCCACGCTCTGGACTTTCCGACCTCTTTGAGGATTTTCTTCTTTCTCTTTCATATGACTAAGCCCTTTAGTGGGTTAAACAACAAACAGCAGTGGGTATCCTTCCGAGCCATACAAGGTCGGAGGATTTTCACCCTTTTTGACGAATCTTTTCATGACTTCAAAAACTATTTTTTCAAAGTACAAGCTGTAGAGGGTCACCACCCCTTCTTCCTTGATGAGCACTCTTCCCCTCGGTTTCCCCTTTATTGGTTGGCGGCCTCCCCTTGTGAAAAGTATGGTCCAGATGACCTGGACGAGGTGGAGGCGGCCATTGTGGGGTTTTTCCGAGAAGCGTGGGGGAGGGCCCCATACTTGGATACCAGAAAAATCCTCCAGGAAACGCCGACTTTTGTTCAATCTCAATTAGGTAGTGCATGCATTCCTGATTTCCGAGTTGTTTCTACCGACTTGAATGTTGCCGACTTATAACTGTTGGTTGTTTTTCTTGTAGATATGGCAAAGAAGAATGCTCAGGAGGCTTACCAAAGGGTCCAGGAGGCTAAAGCGAAGTCCCGGGCTAGGTCCGGGGGTGCCAGGGCAGTAATCTCTCCTCCTCCTCCTCCTCCTCCTAAGAATGTGGGCACTCCCTCTCAACCCATTGTCATTTCTTCCTCAAGTTTGTCTCGACCACCTCCTTCTGCCCAAATTCTCTCCGAGCCAGAGAAGAAGAAGCGCAAGACTTCAGAGTCTGGCTCTTCTTCTTTTGATGGTGGGGTTAAGGCGGATGCTCTTGCATTCGTCCGAAAGAACATCTATCCTTTTATAAGTATGGATGATGTTTCTGTTCGAAACCACCTTACCACCATGGCCGAGGAGAGTTTTAGGACAGCGGGTGTTTGTGGCAAACTTTTGGACATTTTTGAGAAGACTCCCCTCAGCTCCTTGGGGGCAACCTCAAAGGTTGAGGAGTTAGAGGGGAGGCTTCTTCTTTTTGAAAAACATGAGAAAGAGTTGAAAGAGGAGAGAGATAAGTTGAGGAAGGAGAGGGATCACCTTAGGGAGGAGGTGGGTAAGCTGCGGGCTCAATGTACTTTGGAGGCGAATTTGAGGAAAACAGCACAAGACAGCTATCATAGTTTATTTCAAGATATTGTGGCTGTGAGGAAGGACTTGCTGAATTCTCGGAACGCATACGCCGAGTTGGAGGACTCCATTGCTGATGGGGCCGAGGAGTCTTGGAGAATATTCCTGGAACAAGTCAGAGTTATTGCTCCCGACTTGGACCTTTCTCCTTTACATCCTGATAAAGTAGTTATTGATGGTGTCATCGTTGATCCTCCTGTCCCCGAGGTTGTTTCTGAGTCGGATCTGAAGACTCGGGGGCAGAGGATTATTGAGTCTCCTCCTCATTCTAAAGATGCTCCGAGTCCTTCCTCCGTTCCTCCGACTGGTCCTGGCGGCGCCCCTCCTGAGTCTGGCGGCGATGATTCCTCTACTCCTTTGAAAAGATAACTTTATTTTTGTGGCTATGTGGGGCTCGGCCTGTGAGCTCCCCCCTTTTTTAAACTTGTTTATGTGTTGTTTGATGATGTTTGAACAATTTTCCTTTGGCCTTTTAAGGCCGTAAACAAAATCGTTTCTGGCGAATGCCCTTTTAAATAAGGGTGCGAGAATAAATACCCTTTTTTGGATAAGGGTTTTTAGTTACCTTGTGCGTGTATGCTTTCGATATTTCAAAAATCCTTTTGATCTCTTTCCGAAAACCTTTTTGTTGGCTTGTATCGTTTTCGTTTAAGGGCTTTTATGCAGCCTTTAAACTCTTCTCAGGTTTTCTAATCTCTTTTTGTTATCCTTTATACTCAACTTTGCCTTGGCGAGTTTTTATGACTTAGATTGTTTTTGTGATGCGTTTTTCATCGACTCGGAGTATTTTCGAGTTTGTTTTACCCGGGTTCGTGTTTTGACTTAAGAGCCGGACTGTTCCCGAGTTTTTTACGATCAACTTATACAACCTCTTTACACCGACTTGTACCTCGTCGTTTTATCCTGACGACCATCTAGGTCGGTTCATGGGATTTTTACGTTTTGTCGAGCTTAAGTCGGCGCGTTTCGTAGGAAAACTTAGAAAAAATAGGATATTATATAAGAGACATTGCAAATGAAAAAAGATCTTTATTAATTAGGAAGGTACCTTCTTGCTACTAAGGGTCTTTAATAGCCTTATTTTCCCTTAGCCTCTACTATGATGCCTCGTTAAAAACCCTTCTCCAGAAAAAACCCTTTTTTGGGAAAAAATCGTGAAGTTGGGAAAAGAGTACATCAGGGAGTAGAGTTCGCTTTTAACTGTAGTACCTTTTCATATTACAAGCATGCCACGACCTTGGTAGCTCAGTTCCGCTTAGGTCGGTTATTTTATAATAACCTTTCCCTAATACTTCTTTGATTTTGTATGGTCCCTTCCAGTTTGCGGCGAGCTTTCCTTCTCCTAATTTGTTGACTCCAATGTCATTTCTGATTAGGACCAAGTCATCTGTAGCAAATGTTCTTCGAATGACTTTCTTGTTGTACCTTGTAGTCATTCTTTGCTTTAGCGCAGCTTCTCTTATCTGGGCATTTTCTCAGACTTCGGGGAGCAAGTCGAGCTCCTCTTTGTGTCCCTGTATATTTCCGACCTTGTCATGGAGAATTACCCTTGGGCTTTGCTCATTGATTTCTATTGGAATCATGGCTTCCACGCCGTAGACTAGTCGGAAAGGTGTTTCTCCCGTGGCAGATTGGGGTGTTGTCCTATAAGCCCATAACACTTGAGGGAGCTCTTCAGCCCAAGCTCCCTTTGCTTCCTGCAGTCTTTTCTTTAATCCTGCCAGTATGACCTTGTTAGCTGTCTCGGCTTGCCCATTGGCTTGTGGGTGTTGCACCGAGGTGAACTGGTGCTTGATTTTTAGACTGGCTACTAGATTTCTGAAGGTGGCATCGGTAAATTGGGTTCCATTGTCTGTAGTGATGGAATGAGGTATTCCATATCTTGTGATGATGTTTTTGTAGAGGAACCTGCGACTTCTTTGAGCGGTGATAGTGGCTAATGGTTCTGCTTCTATCCACTTTGTGAAGTAATCTATTCCCACGATCAAGTATTTGACTTGTCCTGGTGCTTGGGGAAAAGGGCCTAACAAATCCATCCCCCATTTTGCAAAGGGCCAGGGAGAAGTGATACTGATGAGCTCTTCCGGTGGAGCTACGTGGAAATTCGCATGCATCTGACATGGTTGGCACTTTTTCACAAAGTCTGTGGCATCTTTTTGCAAGGTCGGCCAATAGAATCCTGCTCGGATTATTTTCCTGGCGAGCGACCTTGCTCCGAGATGGTTTCCGCAGATCCCACTATGTACTTCTTCCAACACCTCGGTGGTTCTTGAGGTCGGTACGCATTTTAACAATGGTGTTGATATCCCTCTTCGGTAGAGGACATTTCTCACCAAAGTATAATGCTGTGCTTCCCTTCGGATCTTTTTAGCTTCTTTTTCCTCTTTAGGGAGGATGTCGAATTTTAGGTATTCGATTAAGGGATTCATCCATCCGAAGTTTAAACCGACTATCTCAAGTACCTCCTGCTTATCTTCTGTTTTTGCAACTGAGGGCTCTTGGAGGGTTTCTTGAATCAGGCTTCTGTTGTTCCCTCCTGGTTTGGTACTTGCTAACTTGGAGAGGGCATCCGCTCTACTATTTAGATCCCGAGTTATGTGCTTGACCTCGGTTTCCGCAAAGCGCCCAAGGTGCTCCAAGGTTTTTTCCAAGTACCTCTTCATATTGAGGTCCTTTGCCTGATACTCCCCGTTTATTTGGGAGGTCACCACCTGTGAGTCGCTGTAGATCATTATCTTTGTAGCACCAATTTCTTCTGCTAGCTTTAACCCGGCAATCAAGGCTTCATATTCTGCCTGATTGTTTGAAGCCGGGAATTCAAATTTTAAGGAAACCTCTATCTGGGTTCCTTTCTCATCTACTAATATTATGCCTGCGCCGCTCCCTGTCTTGTTGGAGGATTCGTCTACGTAGAGTTCCCATGTAGTCGGCTTTTGCTCTTGTTCTCCTGCACATTCTGCAACGAAGTCGGCGAGGCATTGGGCTTTAATTGCTGTCCGAGTTTCATATCTCAGATCAAACTCGGAGAGTTCTATCGCCCATTGAACCATTCTCCCTGCAACATCCGTCTTTTGGAGGATTTGCTTCATGGGTTGGTTTGTGCGGACTCTTATTGTATGAGCCTGGAAGTAAGGTCGTAACCTTCGTGAGGCTATCACTAAGGAGTAGGCAAACTTTTCTAGCTTGTGGTACCTTAGTTCTGGGCCTTGTAGGACCTTACTGATAAAGTAGACCGGGTGTTGTCCGACCTCATCTTCTCTTATCAGGGCTGACGAGACAGCCCTGTTCGCTACGGAGAGGTATAGGACGAGGTCTTTCCCTGGTATCGGTCGGGTTAAGATAGGAGGTTGGCTTAAGAATTTTTTGAACTCTTGGAACGCCTCCTCGCATTCCGGAGTCCATTCGAATTGGCACCCCTTCCTTAATAAGGAAAATAGTGGAAGGGATTTTAGTGCTGATCCTGCCATAAATCTGGAAAGGGCTGCAAGTCGGCCGTTGAGCTGTTGAACCTCTCTCAAACAAGTCGGGCTTTTCATTTCCAGGATGGCTCTGCATTTATCGGGATTGGCCTCAATCCATCTCTGTGTTAGCATGAATCCTAGAAATTTTCCTGCTTCGACCGCGAAGGCGCATTTTGCAGGATTTAGTCTCATCCCATGCAACCTTATGGTGTCAAAGACTTGTGAGAGGTCGGTTAAGAGGTCGACTTCTTCCTTGGTCTTTACTAGCATGTCGTCGACGTATACCTCCATCAGGCTCCCTAAGTGGGGGGAAAACACTTTATTCATCAACCGTTGGTATGTGGCTCCTGCATTCTTTAATCCGAATGGCATGACCACATAGCAATAGTTTGCCCTCGGAGTGATGAAAGATGTTTTCTCTTGGTCGGGCTCGTACATCGGGATTTGGTTATATCCCGAGTAGGCATCCATGAATGATAAGTATTGGTACCCCGAGCTGGAGTCCACCAGGGTATCAATACTCGGTAAGGGATAAGGGTCCTTAGGACATGCCTTATTCAAGTCGGTATAGTCGACGCACATTCTCCATTTACCATTTTGTTTTTTGACTAGCACTACATTGGCTAGCCACGTTGGGTATTTGACCTCTTTAATGAAGCCGGCTTCTAGGAGCGCCTGCACTTGCTCTTCTACTATTAGGGCTCGTTCTGGGCCGAGCTTGCGTCTTCTTTGCTGTACAGGTCGGGATCCTGGGTAAACCGAGAGTCTGTGGGACATGAGCTCGGGATCAATCCCGGGCATGTCGGAAGCCTTCCATGCGAAGAGGTCAGAATTAGCTCTTAGGAGTTCACCCAACTTTTGTTTCAGGGTTTCCCCTAGGTTGGCTCCTATGTAGGTGTTTTTTCCTTCCTCCTCACCGACTTGTATCTCCTTGGTTTTTCCTCCCGGTTGGGGTCGCAGTTCTTCTCTGGTCCTTGTGCCGCCTAGCTCTATGGTGTGGACTTCTTTGCCCTTTCCTCTCAAATTTAGGCTTTCATTATAGCACTTCCTCGCCAATTTTTGATCTCCTCTTACCGTTGCTATTCCCGCTGAAGTCGGGAATTTCATGCAAAGGTGGGGAGTGGATACCACTGCTCCGAGGCGATTAAGGGTAGTCCTGCCAATTAAGGCATTATAGGCTAATCCTTCATCGATGACTATAAAGTCTATACTCAGAGTCCTTGATTTTTCCCCTCTTCCAAAAGTGGTGTGAAGGGGCAAGAATCCCAGTGGCTTTATTGGCGTATCCCCTAACCCATATAAGGTATCGGGATAGGCTCTCAACTCTTTTTCATCTAACCCTAGCTTATCAAAGGCGGGCTTAAAAAGGATGTCCGCCGAGTTTCCTTGGTCTACTAGGGTTCTGTGGAGATGGGCATTGGCTAGGATCATAGTTATCACCACGGGATCGTCGTGCCCGGGGATTATCCCTTGCCCATCTTCTTTTGTGAATGAGATAGTGGGGAAGTCGGGTGTCTCTTCCTCGACTTGATATACTCTTTTGAGATGTCTTTTGCGAGAGGATTTAGTGAGGCCCCCTCCCGCAAATCCTCCCGAGATCATATGAATATGTCTCTCTGGAGTTTGTGGTGGTGGATCTCTTCTATCCATATCATCTCGCTTTCTTTTCCCGTGAGTGTTCGACCTTTCCATGAGATATCTATCAAGCCGACCTTCCCTAGCCAGATTTTCTATCACATTTTTGAGGTCGTAACAATCGTTGGTGGAGTGACCATATATTTTATGGTACTCGCAGTAGTCGCTGCGGCTTCCCCCTTTTTTGTTTTTAATAGGTCTAGGGGGTGGCAGCCTTTCAGTGTGGCAGATCTCTCTGTATACATCCACTATAGAAGTTTTGAGAGGAGTATAAGAGTGATATTTTCTAGGCCTCTCGAGACCGAGTTCTTCCTTTTTCTTGACTTCCCTTTCCCTCTCCTTAGATGAGGGAGGGGGTCCAGGTCGCCAACTCAGGTCTCTTAATTTCGCATTCTCCTCCATGTTGATGTACTTTTCGGCCCTTTCTTGTACATCACTTAGAGAAACGGGGTGCCTTTTAGATATGGACTGTGAGAAGGGACCTTCTCTGAGCCCATTGACTAACCCCATTATGACTGCCTCTGTGGGCAGGTCTTGGAACTCCAAACATGCCTTATTGAACCTTTCCATATAGGCTCGCAAAGACTCTCTGACCTCCTGTTTTATTCCCAGGAGGCTCGGTGCATGTTTTACTTTATCTTTCTGAATTGAGAACCTCATCAAAAACTTCCTTGAGAGGTCTTCAAAGCTGGTGATTGATCTTGGTGGGAGGCTATCGAACCACTTCATTGCCGCTTTCGATAAAGTGGTCGGGAAAGCTTTGCATCTCGTAGCGTCGGAGGCATCAGCTAGATACATCCGACTTTTGAAGTTGCTTAGATGATGCTTTGGATCTGTGGTCCCATCATAGAGGTCCATATCAGGGCTTTTAAAGTTTCTCGGAACTTTTGCCCTCATTATGTCCTCGCTGAAAGGATCCTTTCCACCCGGGAATTGATCTTCTTGGTCGTCGCGGGAGTTATGACCCTTGAGGGAAGATTCTAGCTGTAAGAGTTTTCTTTCTAACTCTTTTCGCTGTTCCATCTCCTCTTTGAGGTACCTTTCAGTTTCCTTCTGCTTCTCCCGCTCTTGCTCCAATTGTTCTAGGCGACTGTGGACTAACCCCATTAGTTCAGTTATGTGGGATGGTCCACCCTTTCCTGATTCTCGCTCGTCTGAGGGATTTGCCTTCGGGTTTTTTACCCCGGAGGTGCCCTCTCTATGCTGATCATTAACTTCTTGGTGGAGGGTTAAATCCACATTGTCGTTACCTGCGTTCAGATTCTCTTCTTCGGAATCCGTTTCCGCATGAACTTCTTCGTGGGATCTATCCGCCATCGATGGATGATCTCTCGGGTCCCCGGCAACGGCGCCAATGTTACGGTGGGTAACCGGAGATTAATAAGATGGATGCCGTTTGATGGCCCAAGTGTATGAAGAAGGAGAACTCCGGATGTATCTGCAACTCGGGAGGCTCCGTCCGACTTGCGCGCGTGAGTGATTGGGGGGTGGTACCTGCAAAGACACTCCGATGCCTAAGTTAGCAAGAGTGTGAGCAGGTCTAGAGAGTATTGGACTTAGAGATACCTGAGGTGTGTCAGTGTACTTTATAGTGGTGAGCCAATAACCACCGTTGGAGTAGTGCCGTATCTTTAGGATATTAACCGTCCCATTATCTTAGGGAGGTTAAGATATGGCTTTGTGAAGTGGTTAGAGAGATTTTAGGGGCGGTTACTCATTTGAATGAGTGTTTATCTGCCAGCTAATCTTATAACCGACTTCTTCATACTAAGTCGTGGTTGACACCGACTTCTTAAGTGGAGGTCGGTGCTTTGCTAGGCCTAATCTATTGGATCGGGCCTTTTGGCTGGATCTGGACCCTTAGCGTTGGGCCAGGGTATGAACAATATTATATAGCAATATGAGTTCCAGCAATAATAATTCCCAGAAGGAGGTTGACCATGATGCTTTGACTAAAGCTTCTTCAGTAGCACTTGCTCAAGTGTTTTCTTCAGTCTTGGAGGCTGCTGTTGATATGAACTTGTTTGATATCATATCAAAGGCAGAGAGCTCGTTAGGCATGTCAGCTTCTGAGATTGCATCTAAGATTCCAAAGCAACACAGTGAGATGGGTAGTAGACTTGAACGCATGCTGCCATCATTGGTGGCTCATTCTCTTCTCTCTTGCTCCATTCGCACCATTAATGAAGACGGTGACACTGAGAGGGTTTATGCAGTTTCCCCTGTTGGACAATACTTTAGACCTAGTCATGATCAATCGGAAAACTCCTTGGCTGCACTCTCAACTTTAATCTATCGAGGATATCGTCATGTTTGGTAACTGTTTCTCAAATTCTATTATTAATTATTTATTCAATGTTAAGCATTTTAATTAGATCATTACCATTTTTTATTGCATTTGTCTTACAGTTAATACTAGTTAGCTTCTCATTTTTTTTTCTACTCAAAATATTGCTATTGACGAGACTACGTGCTTGATTGGGTGCCATTAAATCAATAATTTTTTCATATTTTTTTAATATTTTTGGTAAATTTTTTAATAGTAAAAATAAAAGTATTAAAAAAATAAAAAATATATTATTTTTGAGAAGTTACAATTTACATCTCTTTTTAAAAGATGTTTGGATTTGTTTGGGTGAATTTCTAAAGAAAAATTAATACACAGATCAATCCCTAAGATTTTATATTACTCCGGCAGACAAATCAGTCCCCAGATCATTTTTCGGCAGAATAATTACTCATATCAGTCCCCAAAAATTTTAAAAATAGACATTTTAGTCCCAAAAAAAAACTAATGTACAAATCAATCCCCAACTTTTTCTCTATTAGACATAATAGTTCTCCGTCCAAAAATAAAATAAAATAATTATTATTATTAATTAATTGCATAATAATATTGTACTATATTTTTTAGACAAAAATAATGATAAATTTAT
Source organism: Arachis stenosperma (assembly GCF_014773155.1). Classification (NCBI taxonomy): domain Eukaryota; kingdom Viridiplantae; phylum Streptophyta; class Magnoliopsida; order Fabales; family Fabaceae; genus Arachis; species Arachis stenosperma. The sequence goes on along the minus strand of NC_080386.1, from coordinate 134,417,892 downwards.
TCATTAAATTCTTATATATATATATATATATATATAGTCACTCAATAATAATAATAATAATAATAATAATAATAATAATAATAATAATAATAATAATAATAATAATAATAATAAAATTATTAGAGATTTTTTTACAAAAAATTTAAAGTTAAAACTATTTGATATTTTTGTATTTAATATAATAAAAAATACCCTATATAAAAATATATATATTTGTATTAAGAAAAGATTTTAATTTAAATTTATGTTAAATACATATTTTTTTAATGCAAATATATTTTTTAAAATAGTATATTTTTTTATTATATTAAATACAAAAATATCAAATCATTTTAACCTTAAATTTTTTGTAAAATAATTTCTAATAATTTTATTATTATTATTATTATTATTATTATTATTAATAAGTCACTATATATATATAAAATCTTTTCTTTTAATACATATTTTTTAATATAAACATATATTTTTTTTACATAAGACATCTTTTGATTATATTAAATATAAAAATATCAACTGTTTTAACCTTGAATTTTTTGTAAAATAATCTCTAATAATTTTATTATATAAGAATTTAATGAATAAATTTATCATTATTTTTGTCTAAAAAATACAAAAAATATAGTATAATATTATTGTGCAATTAATAATAATAATTATTTTATTTTATTTTATTTTTGGACGAAGGACTATTATGTCTAATAAAAAGAAACGTTGAGAATTGATTTGTATATATATTAGTTTTTCTTGGGGACTAAAATGTCCGTTTTTAAAATCTTTGAGAACTGATTTGGGTAATTACTCTGCCGGAAAATTAACTGGGGACTGATTTATCTGTCGGAGTAAAATCTTGAGGATTAATCTATGTATTAATTTTTCTTGGAGACATAAATTTTAAAATCTTGGAGACTGATTTGGATAATTACTCAAACAAAAGCAGTAATTAGGAGGATAATTAAATAATTTTTATTTTCTTCAAAATAGGAAAGATACAAAAGATGCAATATTGGATGCTAACAATCACAACCATTTCCAAAGAATGTATGGAAAGATGGCATTTGAATATATGGAAACAGACAGAGAGTTAGGTAACCTTTTCGGAGAAGCAATGTCTCAAGCAGGGCCTTTAGGAGTGAAATCAATCCTTGATGCATATAAAGGAGGCTTTGATGGAATATCAACGTTAGTTGATGTAGGAGGTGGATATGGACAAGTCCTCAAACAAATTCTCTTCCAATATCCATCAATTAAAGGAATTAATTTTGATTTGCCTCATGTTGTGAAAAACGCACCCCCTCATCCAGGTAATTAGTTAATCGGTAACGGTAGAGAGACAAAAAATAAATAAATAAATAAATAAAGTAAGTTTTGACTATTTTTAGTTAATTTTTTTTATTTACCAAATATTTTGGTTAGTCTATTGTCCACATTATAATATTCACTGATTTATTAATTATTTTATTTACACGAAGGGATAGAGCATATCGGGGGAGACATGTTTGAAAGTGTTCCAAAAGGAGACGCCATTTTGCTCAAGGTTTGTATAGCTGCAATGCAAAAGAATCATTCAAATTTGTTTATCAATCTAACAACTTATTAAGTCATTATTTGATCAGCATGTATGTCATGACTGGGGAGATGAAGAATGTGTCAAGTTTTTGAGAAAGTGCTACGAAGCTTTGCCAGCAGATGGGAAGGTTATAGTTTTGGAGATTTTAGTGCCAGAAATTCCCAAGTCAACATCGAAGGATATTTATGCTGTGGACATGGATTACGGTATGTTTCTAGTTCATGGTGGAAAGGAAAGAACCGAGAAACAATATGAGAAATTATGCAAGAGGTCGGAATTTTCCAGATTTAAGGTTGCTTGCAATGATTCAACTGCCATTAATGCAGTGATGGAGTTTTACAAATAAAAATGAATTTCTTTCTGTAACTTGTTATCCTTAAGAGTGGAGTTGAATGTCTGAATTTCTCTGTAAAATTTGGTGTAATTTGAGAAGGTGAAAATAATAATGCACTCAAACTATTGGGAATATATACACGTGTGTGTGTAAAATGGAAGACCTCTTAATAATAGAGAACAAGCTAAGGGATCGAACAACTCATATATATATATATATATATATATATAATTCTTACATTTTGCTATCTTCGTCTAGATAAGCTTCCAATTTTCCACTATATTATAAATAAAAAAGTAGTCTAATTAAAAAAAAAAGTATTATCTAACTTAGCTTGCATTGTATGTATTATTATATCGTCATATTTCTTTTTCTGTTTCACTGTTTTTGGTTTAGATTTGATATTACTGTTCTGATAAAACTGTTCAAGTCGTTTACGCTGTTTTATGTATTTCTAGTGAATAGTTTTACGTGTGTTTTCATCTGTTTTTGTGCATGTTTTGTGCATGTTTTGCATGTTTTGAAGTGAGTTTGCATACATATAAATTTTGTATTGTATTTCAAGTGAAATTATTTTTTGGTGTATATAACCGATTTTTGGGTATATGTCAGAATTCGAATGTGACTCGTGCTTCTAGTGGCATTTTGAGCTTAAATATCATTCTAAACTCGTATAATGTCATGTAATCCCAAAAAAATAGAGGTGTATGGGACTTATATATATATATATATATAAAGAGTATTGAAGTGTAACCGGTGCTTTTACACTTGTGCTTGACCTTATAATGTCATTGTATGCATATTTGGTTGAGTTGAATATCATTTTGAACTCATTTAATTTTGCATAATCGAAAAAATAATAGTGTATAGGACTAGATTTGAGTGTATGAAGCTGGTATTTGGGTGTATGTGGATGTTATTTGGGTGTATGTGTCAGTTACTTCCCTAATATTTTTATCTATTGAGTGAAAAGTTTGAAACGATGAGCGAGGCAAAGAAGGTCATCGTTCGCGAATTAGGATTTGGTGGCCTCATGCACATCTCGTCAATAAATGTGCCACACAAACTTTTAAAGAAGTTGGGTAATTCCTTTAATTTGGACAAAAACAAACTGGACACAAGCCACGGTTCGTTTAAAATTAAACCGAAAGTAATAGGGGGCTGCCTTTGGCCTCAATGCATCAGGTAACTGATTATGGAAAATTTCTATACTTGCATTTTCTGTAATCTATTTTTTTTTAATATCTTATTCTGATCTCATGTAATCAAGTAATAAATTTAGGTGTATATGAGTGATATTTGGGTATATTTTAAGTGAGTTGGTGTATAAATTATTTTCTTTTTTATAGGAGATCAATTTTTCAATAAAGTGAGTTTTAAGGATCTTTCTAAGAAAAAAAAAGTCATTTTTAGAAGGTTTCAGGAAAAGACATTAAAGAATATGACCGATGAGATGATGAATATCGGTGTTGGCAACGACCAAGATCGCCTGATGTCCAAGAGGATTTTCATCCTCTATATTCAAATGGCGTTCTTGTTGCCAACTACGATAAACAAAATATCTCCTATCCACCTAGCTCCAATTTTTTGGATGGACAACCTAACGGAGGGCAACTGGGGCACCCATGTGCCCAATTTCATCATCAAAGGCGTAATCAATTACCGTTTGGAAAAGAAAAAATCGATTGACGGCTGCCTCTATGCCTCGATGATAGTCTATTTTCATCTAACATAACACACAGACAAAAAGACAGAAGCAATCCCTAGACTTCCCTGGGTTAGCCACTGGAAGTGAAAAAGAAGTTAAACGAAATGAAAAAAAAAGAAAAAAAAAAGAAAAAAAAGACAAAAAAAGGCAAGTTCATCTGAGAGTGATTCATTGGAAACTAAACTTGATTTTTTCTTTGAGTCTGAGTCTGAACAAGACTCAGAGGAAGCAACAAAAAGAAGGAAACCACCCACTAGGACAGCTAAAAAGTAAGTAATATTTTTTAGTATATTTTGTCATTTTTAAGATATTTTTTGGTAATGATTGTTTGCCTTCTAAAATGGTATCCAGAAAAAAAGAAGTAAATAGATTCCACTTCAGAAAGTGCAAGTGAATCCGATGATAAGTAAGATTCTGAAATTATCATTACATCGCTTTCTTTTCTGTTTATTATCAAAATTTGATGTATCAACAGATTGTTTCTCATTTAATTTCAAGGAGTAAGGAATTGTCGGCTGAGATGAAAGAGAAGTGCTACCTTTGGGCCACACGTGTAAAGACATACAAGGATGGAAGTACTAATGAGTATGACCCAGTGTACACCCTCAATTTCCAACAACCATTGATACTGTCAAAAATTCACTTTGCATCTCTAGCAGCTAACAAATATATCAAAGCTGAGGTAAAATTAGGATAAGGTTAACGATTTTATTATGACATGTGACTGCAATGTTGATTGATGTGATTAATTTGAATTTTTTTTCTCTAGATTGTCAATGCTATGTGTCTGATTCTGAACAGACAAAATATTAAAAGATTTGAAAAAAAAATTGACTGTCTCTCCACTAATATTGTAGTAAAGTGTATTGGACTCAATTTTAGGTGTATTTGTGTAATGTTTTGGGTGTATTAAATATTTCTTTTGGTGTTTTACAAATGCTCTAGAACATTGCTATTGGGAATCATGGGGTCGTTCTTACAACCAAAACAAAAAAAAAGTCATTTATGATTGAGGACTACAAAATGTTTATACTTTGGACCTTAAAAAATTAGCATCCCATCCATATGTAAGTTTTCGTTTCTAAATCTTCTGATCATAATTCTTTGGTTATGTAGCAAAATAAACCAAATAGAATTAGGTAACAAAAAGACAACAAATAAACCAAAATAACACAAAACAGTCCCCAAGTCATCTCCGGCATTGCCATCAATAATAAAAAGAATCCACACCTCTCCACTCGTTGCAGCAAAACAAGGTCAAGTTGATAATTTCTTCTACACCTTTACTTTTATTCTAAAAAATTCATCTATTCTTTTCTAGCCAAAGGTTTCAAATAATTGCACAAAAACATATCAACCACTGTTTTCGATCCTCCTTCCTACGCGGTTCTTCTGTCCAGCTAAGAAAATGTTCCTTTATCAAACCTAGAAAAGCCAACTACCAGCCAAATACTGCTATCCACTCACTCCACACTCGCCAAGAAAATTCACAACCAAGAAACAAGTGATGGACCCGTTCAACATCCTTGTTACATAAAACGCATCCATTATCTTTTACACCCCCAAGCCAATGGACAAGCCGAAATAGCCAACAAAGTTATATTGGCCGGGCTGAAATGGAGATTACAAGAAGCAAAGGGAGCTTGGGCCGAGGAACTTGCACAAGTCCTATGGGCGTATCGAACAACACCACATTCCACTACAAACGAATCCCCATTTCGACTAGCATACGGAGTGGAGGCAATGATTCCAATAGAAGTTGAAGAAGGGTCTCCCCGAGTAGTCCACTACAATGAACAAACCAACTCTCAACTTCAAAGAGAAGAGCTCGACCTACTTCCAGAAATCCAAGAAAGAGCTCGGATCAAAGAAGAAGCACTAAAGTGGCGAATGGCTTCCAGGTATAATCAAAAGGTAGTGCCAAGAGACTTCATGGAGAACGATCTCATCTTAATCCGAAATGATATTGGAACAACTCGACTTGGAGAAGGAAAGCTGGCAGCTAACTGGAAAGGACCCTACCGAGTCACAAAAGTACTGGGGAAGGGCTACTACAGACTGTCTGAACTCGAGGGACGAGATCTCCCTAGATTATGGCACGCCTGTAACCTAAGAAGGTACTATAGCTAGGAAAGGTAAAAGATCTCAAGATGCACTCTTTTTCCTTAAAAAGTTTTTTAATGAGGCGTCAAAGATTGAGATTTAATCCGACTTAAGGGTATGAAAAATTCCCGCCTGTATATATTTGCACTTTCTTTAAATAAAAATACATTTCATATTTTCTACAAAGTGCTCAAGACGCATTAATCTGAAGCATTCATCGTCCGATTATAAAGCAACGGATTGAACAAGAAGTGAAAAACAGATTCACTATACGATTTTGATAGGAATAATCGACCGACAAAGGTGAAAACGCAATTCACCTAAAGGTCGATTAAACCAGGACAGAAATCACAATCTACAAATCGGCAAAAGATGAACACAGAATAATGCAAGAAGTTATCGAAAGTGATCCCAAAAAAGAACCTGACGAGGTCTTATGGATTGCTATATAATAACTTAAAAAGACTGACCGACACCAAAAAGTCGGACCAAGTCAACCCAAGTTATCAGCAAATCCTTGGAAAGAGGTCTGGCCAACCCTATTAAAGAGGAATTGCTATAACTTAAGAAGAGATCGACCTAACGAAGTCGGTCTCCTACAAAACAAGTTGTAAAAGTAATCCCTGAAAGAGACCTGACAAAGGTCCAAGAAAGAGGATTACAAAAACAACTTAGAAGAGATCGACCTAACGAAGTCGGTCTCCTACAAAGACAAGTTGTAAAAGTAATCCCTGAAAGAGACCTGACAAAGGTCCAAGAAAGAGGATTACAAAAACAACTTAGAAGAGATCGACCTAAAGTTGTAAAAGTAATCCCTGAAAGAGACGTGACGAAGGTCCAAGAAAGAGGATTACAAAAACAACTTAGAAGAGATCAACCTAACGAAGTCGGTCTCCTACAAAGACAAGTTGTAAAAGTAATCCCTGAAAGAGACCTGACAAAGGTCCAAGAAAGAGGATTACAAAAACAACTTAGAAGAGATCGACCTAACGAAGTCGATCTCCTACAAAGACAAGTTGTAAAAGTAATCCCTGAAAGAGACCTGACAAAGGTCCAAGAAAGAAGATTACAAAAACAACTTAGAAGAGATCGACCTAACGAAGTTGGTCTCCTACAAAGATAAGTTATAAAAGTAATCCCTAAAAGAAGACCTAACAATGGTCCAAAAAGAGGATTACAGAAATAACTTAGAAGGGGACCAACATAAAGAAATCGGTTATGAGGCAAAAAGCGAAGAAACCGAGAAACAAGTCGGCCCCCCCACAGTCACGGCCTCAAAAGGATCCAAGCTACAAATAATAAATACGAAAGCAATCTAAAGAGGCCAAAGCAGCAAGATCTCAATAGATACCTGGTGCGCGAAATTGTGAACAATACTTTTTCACAACTCAAATAATCCCTGGTCATGAACTCCAAGAACTTGGTGGTTCAATTCCATGGCATTACACAACTTCGCACAACTAACCAGCAAGTGCACTGGGTCGTCCAAGTAATAAACCTTACGTGAGTAAGGGTCGATCCCACGGAGATTGTTAGCATTGAAGCAAGCTATGGTCATCTTGTAAATCTTAGTCAGGCAAACTCAAATATATATGATGATGAACGAAAATAACATAGAAGATAAAGATAGTGATACTTATGTATCATTGTGTAAGAGCTTCAGACAAGTGTATGAAGATGCCTTCCCTTCCGTCTCTCTGCTTTCCCACTGTCTTCATCCAATCCTTCTTACTCCTTTCCATGGCAAGCTTGTGTAGGGTCTCACTGTTGTCAGCAGCTACCTCCCATCCTCTCAGTGAAAGCGATTGCATATGTCCTGTCACGGCATAGCGGAATTCAGCTGTCGGTTCTCGTTCAGGCCGGAATAATATCCATTGATACTTTTGCGTCTGTCACTAACGCCCTAGCCTGCTAGGAGTTTGAAGCACGTCACAGTCATTCAGTCATTGAATCCTACTCAGAATACCACAGACAAGGTTAGACCTTCCGGATTCTCTTGAATGCTGCCATCAGTTCTTGCCTATACCACGAAGACTCTGATCTCACGGAATGGCTGGCTCGTTTGTCAGGCGAGCACTCGGTTGTCAGGCGATCAACCATGCATCATGCAATCAGAAATCCAAGAGATATTCACCAAGCCTCGAATGCTTGTAGAACAAGAGTGGTTGTCAGTCACCTTGTTCATAGGTGAGAATGGTGATGGGCGTCAATCATCACCTTCATCATGTTGAAGAACAAGTGATATCTTGGTAAAAGAACAAGCGGAATTGAATGGAAGAACAATAGTAATTGCATTAATACTCGAGGTACAGTAGAGCTCCACACCTTAATCTATGGTGTGTAGAAACTCCACCGTTGAAAATACATAAGAACAAGGTCTAGGCATGGCCGAATGGCCAGCCCCCAAATGATCTAAGAACTAGATGTCCAAAGATGATCAAAGGATTAAAAACAATCCAAAGATTTCTAATACAATAGTAAAAGGTCCTACTTATAAGAAACTAGTAGCCTAAGGTGTACAGAAATGAGTAAATGACATAAAAATCCTCTTCCGGGCCCACTTGGTGTGTGCTTGGGCTGAGCAATGAAGCAATTTCGTGTAGAGACTCTTCTTGGAGTTAAACGCCAGCCTTGGTGCCAGTTTGGGCGTTTAACTCCCATTTGGGTGCCAGTTCCAGCGTTTAACGCTGGGATTTCTTGAGGTGACTTTGAACGCCGGTTTGGGCCATCAAATCTTGGGCAAAGTATGGACTATCATATATTGGAAAGCCCAGGATGTCTACTTTCCAACGTCGTGAGAGCGCGCCAATTGGGCTTCTGTAGCTCCAGAAAATCCGCTTCGAGTGCAGGGAGGTCAAATCCAACAGCATCTGCAGTCCTTTTTGGTCTCTGGATCAGATTTTTGCTCAGGTCCCTCAATTTCAGCCAGAAAATACCTGAAATCACAGAAAAACACACAAACTCATAGTAAAGTCCAGAAAAGTGATTTTAACTAAAACTAATAGAAATATACTAAAAACTAACTAGATCATATCAAAAACATACTAAAAACAATGCCAAAAGTATACAAATCATCCGCTCATCACAACACCAAACTTAAATTGTTGCTTGTCCCCAAGCAACTGAAAATCAAATAGGATGAAAGAAGAAATATGCAATGAACTCCAAAACATCTATGAAGATCAGTATTAATTAGATGAGCGGGGCTTTTAACTTTTTGTCTCTGAACAGTTTGGCATCTCAATCTATCCTTTGAAATTCAGAATGGTTGGCTTCTTTAGGAACTTAGAATCCAGATAGTGTTAATGATTCTCCTAGTAAGTATGATGATTCTTGAACATAGCTATTTATTGAGTCTTGGCTGTGGCCCAAAGCACTCTGTCTTTCCAGTATTACCACCGGATACATACATGCCACAGACACATAATTGGGTGAACCTTTTCAGATTGTGACTTAGCTTTGCTAAAGTCCCCAATTAGAGGTGTCCAGGGTTCTTAAGCACACTCTTATTTGCCTTGGATCACAACTCTTATTATTATTTTATTTTTTCGTTTTCTTTTTTTTTTTTCTTTTTTTTTTTCGGGTTTTTTTTTTTTTTTTTTTTTTTTTTTTTTTTTTTTTTGAATAGCAATGCTTTTTCTTGCTTCAAGAATCATTTTATTGATTTTTCAGATCCTCAATAACATGTCTCCTTTTTCATCATTCTTTCAAGAGCCAACATTCATGAACCACAAATTCAAGATACATATGCACTGTTTAAGCATACATTCAGAGAACAAAAATATTGCCACCACATCAAAATAATTAAACTATTATAAAATTCAAAATTCATGCAATTCTTCCTTTTTCAATTAAGCACATTTTTATTCAAGAAAGGTGATGGATTCATAGGACATTCATAACTTTAAGGCATAAACACTAAGACACTAATGATCATAAGACACAAGCATGGATAACATAAAGCACTAAAATTCGAAAACAAAGGAATAAAGAACAAGGAAATCAAGGAATGGGTCCACCTCAGTGATGGCGGCTCTTCCTTGCTTTTGAAGGTCCTATGGAGTGCTTGAGCTCCTCAATGTCTCTTCCTTGCCTTTGTTGCTCCTCTCTCATGATTCTTTGTTCTTCTCTAATTTCATGGAGGAGAATGGAGTGTTCTTGGTGCTCCACCCTTAGTTGTCCCATATTGGAACTCAACTCTCCTAGGGAGGTGTTTAGTTGCCCCCAATAGTCTTGTGGAGGAAAATTCATCCCTTGAGGAATCTCAGGGATCTCATGATGAGTGGGATCTCTTGTGTACTCCATCCTTTTCTTAGTGATGGGCTTGTCCTCATCAATGGTGATGTCTCCCTCTATGTCAACTCCCACTGAATAACAGAGGTGACAAATGAGGTGAGGGAAGGCTAACTGATGAGCGGATGATTTGTATACTTTTTGGCATTATTTTTAGTATGTTTTTGATATGATCTAGTTAGTTTTTAGTATATTTTTGTTAGTTTTTAATTAAAATTCACTTTTCTGGACTTTACTATGAGTTTGTGTGTTTTTCTGTGATTTCAGGTATTTTCTGGCTGAAATTGAGGGACCTGAGCAAAAATCTGATTCAGAGACCAAAAAGGACTGCAGATGCTGTTGGATTCTGACCTCCCTGCACTCGAAGTGGATTTTCTGGAGCTACAGAAGCCCAATTGGCGCGCTCTCAACGGCATTGGAAAGTAGACATCCTGGCTTTCCAGCAATATAATAGTCCATACTTTGTCTAAGATTTGATGGCCCAAACCCCGTAGCAATCCGGCCTCAGAAATTCCAGCGTTAAACGCCGGAACTGGAATAAAGTTGGAGTTAAACGCCCAACTGGCATGAGAACTGGCGTTTAACTCCAGAAAAGGTCTCTACACGAATTTCCTTCATTGCTCAGCCCAAGCACACCAAGTGGGCCCGGAAGTGGATTTTTATGTCATTTACTCATCTATGTACTAGTTTTCTATAAGTAGGACCTTTTACTATTGTATTAGAGAGCTTTTAGAAAGACTCTTGGTAGCTATCTTTGTTTTATGCTATCTTAGGAGGCTGGCCATTCGGCCATGCCTGGACCTTGTTCTTATGTATTTTCAACGGTGGAGTTTCTACACACCATAGATTAAGGGTGTGGAGCTCTGCTGTACCTCGAGTATTAATGCAATTACTATTGTTCTTCCATTCAATTCCACTTGTTCTTTTACCAAGATATCACTTGTTCTTCAACATGATGAAGGTGATGATTGACGCCCATCACCATTCTCACCCATGAACAAGGTGACTGACAACCATTCTTGTTCTACAAGCATCTGAGGCTTAGTGAATATCTCTTGGATTTCTGATTGCACGATGCATGGTTGATCGCCTGACAACCGAGTGCTCGCCTGACAAACGAGCCAGCCATTCCGTGAGATCAGAGTCTTCGTGTATAGGCAAGAACTGATGGCGGCATTCAAGAGAAATCCGGAAGGTCTAACCTTGTCTGTGGTATTCTGAGTAGGATTCAATGACTGAATGACTGTGACGTGCTTCAAACCTGTAACCTACTGGGCGTTAGTGACAGACGCAAAAGAGTTATTCCTTCCGGTAGGGGAGGGAACCAAACCGGTGACTGGCAGCACTGTGACAGAGTGTGTGCATTAGCTTTCACTGCGCGGATGGGAGGTAGCTGCTGACAACAGTGAGACCCTACACGAGTTTGCCATGGAAAGGTAAGAAGGATTGGATGAAGGCAGTAGGAAAGCAGAGAGACGGAAGGGAAGGCATCTCATACACTTGTCTGAAGCTCTTACACCAATGATACATAAGTATCACTATCTTTATCTTTATGTTATTTTCGTTCATCATCATATACATTTGAGTTTGCCTGACTAAGATTTACAAGATGCCCATAGCTTGCTTCAATACTAACAATCTCCGTGGGATCGACCCTTACTCACGTAAGGTTTATTACTTGGACGACCCAGTGCACTTGCTGGTTAGTTGTGCGAAGTTGTGTAATGCCATGGTATTGAGCCCACCAAGTTCTTGGAGCCATTACCGGGGATTATTTGAGTTGTGAAAAAGTACTGTTCACAATTTCGTGCACCAAGTTTTTGGCGCCGTTGCCGGGGATTGTTCAAGTTTTGAGCAAGCTTTTGGTAACATCAGTGCCAAGATCCGGCAACAACATCAAGTTTTTGGTGTTATTGCCCGGGATTATTTTAGGCTGGACAACTGACGGTTCATCTTGTTGCTTAGATTAGGTATTTATCTTTTCGAAATTCTTGAAGATGAATTCTAGAGTTTCATGATGATTTGTTGAAATCTGGCTGGCTGAGAAGCCATGTCTAATCTGATTGGACCGAGGTTTCAACTTATCACCACAAGAGCATGTTGATTCTCATCAATTTTGCTCTTGGAGTAGTGATCTGCTAAGATTTGGCTGACCTTTGGTCATGTCTAGTGTTTTGGACCGAAGCTTTCTTTGAAAGCTTGGCTGGCTGTGAAGCCATGTCTAATTCCTGGACCGGAGTCTTAGACTAGCATTGCACTGATTCCTGGAATTCTCATTAAGAACTTTGATACTTTTTCTTCTTAATTTTCGAAAAAAAAAAAAAAATTTAGAAAATCATAAAAACCAAAAATATTTCTTGCTTAAGTCTAGTGTCTCATCTTAAGTTTGGTGTCTTATGCATGTTTTTGTTATAATTTTCGAATCCATGCATATATTTCTTTGTTTTGATCTTTGAATTCTATTGACTTGAAGTATTTTGTGTGTCTCATATGCATTCTCATATTGTTAGTGTCAGTAGTATACAAACTGCTAAGTTTGGTGTCTTGCATGCATTGTTAATTGATTCCTTTTGCATTTTGATTATTAAAAAATCCAAAAATATTTTTTAATTTGTGTCTTTTCAAGTCAATGATACAAAGAATTGAAGATTCAGAACATACTGCAGAGGAATTACACAGAAAAAGCTGAGCATTCAAAAATGCCCAGTGAAGAAGGCAGACTGGCGTTTAAACGCCAGCCAGGGTACCTGGTTGGGCGTTTAACGCCCAAAAAGGGTGCATTTTGGGCGTTAAACGCCAGAATGTATACCATTCTGGGCGTTTAACGCCAGGATGGTGCTAGGGGGAAGATTTTGTTTCAAATCAATTTTTTTAGTTTTTCAAAATCAAATCTTTTTCAAATCATATCTTTTCAATCAAATGTTTTCAAAATTAATTTCTTTCCTTTTTAAAATACTACTAACAATTAATGATTTGATTGAACATCACAGATTGTTACCTTTTCTGATGAGAAAGGTTTAAATGTTTCAAATCATATCTTTTCTTGTTAGGCAAGTCATTCATTTTTAAATCATATCTTTCAAATTGTTTTCAAATCATATCTTTAAAATTGTTTTCAAATCATATCTTCTCAATCACATCTTTTTAAAACCATAACTTTTCAATTAATCTTTTTAACCACATCTTTTTCAAAATAGTTTTCAATCAAATCTTTTTAATTTCTAACTTCAAATCTTTTCAAAATCACTTGATTTCTTTTCCACTTTGATTTTCGAAATCAATTGATGTTTTTCAAAAATGTTTCAAAATATTTTAATTAATTTTCGAAAATCTTCTTCCCCCTTCCCACATCCTTCTATTTATGGAGTACCACTCCTTCTAATGCACAATTCGAACCTTATCTAATTAAAGTTCGAATTCTTCTTCTCCTTCTTCTTTCTATTTTCTCTTTTCCTCTGACTTTCAAGGATCTCTATACTGTGACATAGATGATTCCATACTTTCTTTTTCTCTTCTCTTTCTTATGAGCAGGAGCAGAGACAAAGGCATTCTTGTTGAAGCTGACCCTGAACCTGAGAGAACCTTGAAGCGAAAGCTAAGAGAAGCCAAGGCACAACTCTCTTTAGAGGACCTGACCGAATTCTTCAAGGAAGAAGAACACATGGCAGCCGAAAACAACAACATGCCAACAATGCAAGGAAGGTGCTTGGTGACTTTACTGCACCTACTCCTGATTTTTATGGGAGAAGCATCTCTATCCCTGCCATTGGAGCAACAACTTGAGCTTAAGCCTCAATTAGTTTCTCTAATGCAACAGAATTGCAAGTTCCATGGACTTCCAATGGAAGATCCTCATCAGTTTTTAGCTGAATTCTTGCAAATCTGTGACACAGTCAGACTAATGGGGTTGACCCTGAGGTCTATAGACTGATGCTATTCCCTTTTGCTGTGAGAGAGAGCTAGAATATGGTTGGACTCTCAACCTAAAGAAAGCCTGGACTCTTGGGAAAAGCTAGTCAATGCCTTCTTGGCAAAGTTTCTTTCCACCACAAGATGGAGTAAGCTTAGAGTGGAAATCCAACCTTCAGACAGAAGGATGGAGAATCCCTCTATGAAGCTTGGAAAGATACAAACAATTAATCAGAAGATGTCCCTCAGACATGCTTTCTGAATGGAGCATCATAGGTATTTTCTATGATGGTCTCTCTGAACTATCCAAGATGTCTTTGGATAGCTCTGCTGGAGGATCTCTTCATCTGAAGAAGACGCCTACTGAGGCCCAGGAACTGATTGAAATGGTTGCAAATAACCAATTCATGTACACTTCTGAAAGGAATCATGTGAACAATGGGACTAGTCAGAAGAAAGGAGTTCTTGAAATTGACACTCTGAATGCCATATTGGCTCAGAACAAGATATTGACTCAACAAGTCAATTTGATTTCTCAAAGTCTGTCTGGAATGCAAATGCACCAACACAGCACTAAGGATGCTTCATCTGAGGAAGAGCTTATGATCCTGAGAACCTTCAATGGAAGAGGTAAACTACCTAGGAGAACCCTATGGAAACCTATATTCTTCATGGAAAATCACCCAAATCTCATGGAAGAATCAAGAGAGACCTCAACAAGGTTTCAATAATAATGGTGGAGAAACAGGTTTAGCATAGTAAGCCTTTTCCATCATCTTCTCAGCAACAGACAGAGAGTTCTAAGCAGAGTACTTCTGACTTAGCAACAATGGTCTCTGATCTAATAAGACCACTCAAAGTTTCATGACTGAAACTAGATCCTCCATTAGGAATTTGGAAGGACAAGTGGGTCAGCTGAGCAAGAAAATTACTGAACTTCCCCCAAGCACTCTCCCAAGTAACACTGAAGAAAATCCAAAAGAGTGCAAAGCCATAAATATGGCCGAATTCTGGGAGGAAGAAGAGGCAGTGAACGCCACTGAGGAAGGCCTCACTGGACGTCCACTGGCCTCCAATGAGTTTCCCAATGAGGAACCTTGGGAATCTGAGGCTCAACTGAGACCATAGAGATTCCCTTGGACTTACTACTGCCTTTCATGAGCTCTGATGAGTATTCTTCCTCTGAAGAGGATGATATGTCACTGAGGAGCAAGTTGCTAATACCTTGGAGCAATCATGAAGCTAAATGACAAGTTATTTGGAAATGAGACTTGGGAGGATGAACCCCCTTTGCTCACCAAAGAACTGGATAACTTGCTAGGCACAATTGCCTCAAAAGAGGCAGGATCCTGGGAAGTTTTCTATACCTTGTACCATAGGCACCATGACCTCAGAAGGCCTTGTGTGACTTGGGTCAAGTGTAAACCTCATGCCCCTCTCTGTAATGGAGAAATTAGGGATCTTTGAGGTGAAAGCTGCCAAAATCTCATTAGAGATGGCAGACACTCAAGAAAACAAGCCTATGGACTTGTAGAGGATGTTCTGGTTAAGGTTGAAGACCATTACATTCCTACTGATTTCATAGTCCTAGAGACTGGGAAGTGCATGGATGAATCCATCATCCTTGGCAGACCCTTCCTAGCCTCAGCAAAGGCTGTGATTGATGTTGATAGAGGAGAGTTGATCATTCAAGTGAATGAGAATCCTTGGTGTTAAGGCCCAAGGATATCCCTCTGTCATCATGGAGAAGAAGCATGAAGAGCTTCTCTCAAAACAGAGCCAAACAGAGCCCCCACAGTCAAACTCTAAATTTGGTGTTGGGAGGCCACAACCAAACTCTAAGTTTGGTGTTGAACCCTCACATTCAAACTCTAAGTTTGGTGTTGAGAGGGTCCAACACGGCTCTGAGCATCTCTGAGGCTCCATGAGAGTCCTCTGTCAAGCTAATGACAGTAAAGAAGCGCTGTTGGGAGGCAACCAATGTTTTATAATTAACTATTTTCCTTTTGTTATTTTATCTTTTTTGTAGGTTGATGATCATAAGAAGTCAAAAAACAATGAAAAAAGCAAAAAGAATGAAAAACAAGAAGAAAAATAGCACACCCTGGAGGAAGAAGTGCTGGCGTTTAAACGCCATAAGCCTAGCAGTTGGGCGTTTAACGCCCAGTCTGGACCATTCTGGGTTTAACGCCAGAAAGGGGCACCAGACTGGCGTTAAACGCCAGGAAAGGGTAAAAAACCTGGCGTTAAA